>NC_056744.1:782562002-782787002 GCF_019279795.1 Protopterus annectens
GACCTCAAGGGAGACCAATCTTCCTCCTCCAGCTCCGGCAAGAAGCTAGGCGAACAGAGCCGAGAGGAGAAGGATCCAGAGACCCCCAAAGGAGACTTAGTTATTTTTGCTGGCGGAGCCGAGGGGTGAGACTCGGCCCTCCTTTTATGGGATCTATGTCCCTCCTTATCATTGTGCCTCTTCTCCTTAGTTGAGGAGGCACTAGTTTCCCCAGAGCTCAAACCCGAAGTGGGAGGTTGAGTCCTGGGTTGAGCTGAGGGAACAGAGGGCACCGAGGCCACTGAGGCAGCCAGAGCCCGAACAGGAGAGGAAGAAGAAGCTGACTCCTGGGGGAGCTTTCCCGCCAGGATCAGCTTGTTCTTCCTATCCCGAAGTACCCGGGGATTAAAGGCCACACAGATCTGGCAGGCCTCTGAGAGATGGGCTGCCCCCAGGCACAAAACGCACTGAGTGTGGCCATCAGCTGGGGAAAGCTTGTGGCCACACTCAGTACATTTGGAAAAAATGGCCTTAGGCCCTTCCGCCATGTTAAAGCACTCACACACACACCCAAATGCTAAGGGGGGAGGGGGAGTGACAAAGAAAAACTAATTAACTGTACCAGTAAAAATTAAAAACTAACACTAAAAAGGGGTAGAAAGGTTTACTACCACACACACACGATTTTGAAACTTTTTTGGTGAAAAAAGATAGAAACGATCTCACCCAGCCAGGAGCTCTTCAAAAGGAAAACTTCTTCAGCCGCGGCAAAAAACGATCTGAGGTAATGTGGTTGGTAGCAGGGGATTATGGGTAGGGGGAGGAGCTAGGAGCTTGGATCTTGGAGCTTGGTAAGCTGCCAGCACGGATCCAAAGTCGGATCCGATACCCACAGGTTGCAGAGCAAATGAAGTAACTACTTCAGATGAATAATTAAACATTTACATTTAAACTCAGCTTAGTATAGATTTCTATGTGTTTTACTTTATAATAAACAACTGCAAGCTTTATTCATACTGCTACATTTTTTTCTGAAAGTAACCATGTTTGCTTTCAACAAAGTACTAGTTCTCTCTACCTAGCAGGCATGGGGCTTGACTCATGTGCTTACCCAAATTTAATATAATTCACTCTGAAATCAATGTAGATTGGGGCAAGGGAAAAACCTTGAACAATCTAGTCTGGCTCAAAGAATCAGAAATCCTGCCATTTTTATATTACTGCACAAATGTCCTTTGTGAAACTGTCTGATTTCCCACAGGTTATTCCCAGACATTTCATAAAATGCGGCATAATCAAGTCATGCCAATTAAACAAAGTGCTTCCAATAACTTTTGATTAACAAAGAAAATATCTTTTGGGGAAATGGGAAGCCTCTCACATCTTCATGCAAGACCTGACTCTGCCTACACCCCAAACTTATTATAATCAGATCTGCATTTACAATACCTTCTATCAGGGCAAAATGCTGACTGTAGCAAAGACTTTTGAAGAATCAGCAGTTTATCCAGTTGAGAACTATCGTATTGCTGATTATCATGAAATGTCCCAACTCCATGCATAGATGTCAAATATCTGCACAAGGTAAATATTGCTGAAGGAGGGTTAAATAATTTATCTTTATCAAATATAGAAACAAGAATTAGGAGCAGTTAGCTTGGAATAAAAGCAGTCCACCAGTAAGGCAGGTCAGTAGGTATGAATAACAGAATATTTGGTCACATTGATAAGATTAAACTAAATTTATTTATTTTCATTAACATTGCATTCTGTGATTGGAAATTAAGGCCCAACACTGTGCAATATAATTTCTGATTCATGCTTTGAGAATGATGATTAGCTTTGATTAACTTACAAAAAGAACCTGAACACAGCTGAGATTATACAGCAGTCCAGAGCAACAGAACCATACCTCTCAACCTCTTAGAGCAAGAAATTTGGACAAAGCCATGAATAAAAATGGGACAAAGGCCCAAACAATAGGGACAACTTTTAAATATTGCTCTTATAAACTTAGAAAGTTGATAGAATGACAGATTTTGCATTAGCATGAATTTTCTGAAAGGTAAGAAGTTTGAAACTCAAATGTCTGTCATTATATTCTAATGTCAGTCTATAATGATTTGCCGCTAATTTGTCAGAAAACAACAATTTTATGAAAAATGGACCAAAAATATCAGGCAAAATCTGGATAATTGAGAGGTATGAACAGAACAAGATGGCATAGTACAGGCAGCAAAACTAACTTATTGACAAGCTTAATTACTTAAAGATATATTTGTTGTTGGAGAAAAAGATGTGCTGGGATGAGGCCAAGGAACAACAGTTTCTTAAGAAGGTAAACGTGTAACATGTTAGTCTAGTGTAGGTAATCAACTGTAGACACAACCTCTTAATCTTTTTCAGTGACAGGCATGAACAATGAAGTATTATTTATGGAATTAAAGAATATTTATGTATTCATTCATGCATTCATATATTTATACATTTGTTTATTCATTTCTACATTCATGGTTTTAACTAAGTGGGCTGGTCTAAGGTCCTCTTTCAGCTGTGAATAGTAAAATTCTTATTGGCATTCCCCTGTGGTATAAGTGATATATGAAGTACTCCCCCACACTGCAGTGCTATGTGTAACTCTTCACAGGACCTTACAGTAACACAACCTGTTAAAACAGACTGCAGAGAAAAAATGATGGTCTCTTAGTGGAAAAAAAATGTTACAATGAGCAGGACAAAACAGAAAACAAAATGTATAAAAAAAATGAGAAATAAAAAACACAAAAATGATATGAAAGGCAATATGACAGAAAAGAGGTATTCAAAAAATATTTTGTATAATAAAACAGTCTAGGAAGATATCACCATGGGGTGCATGTGTGTGTGTGTGTGTGTGTGTGTGTGTGTGTGTGTGTGTGTGTGTGTGTGTGTACAAGTATGTGCATGTGTGGGCATGCACACATACGTGTATTATACTGTTTGCTTACATTGGCCTGTATTGGCCTACAACTCTACTAGAGTTTAACTCACATCACTCAGTATTTCCTCATTTATGTGATTCTGCAGATAGAAGCCTTTACCCTCTGCCACCAATACTACTTTTTTTTTCTTTTTTCTCCTTTTCTTTTATTTTCTTTCATTCCCATTTTGCATTTATCTGGTATGATTCATTTTCTTTTTATTTCATACTTATTTATCTCAGGTGCATTTATCTTGTATATTTTCTGTAGATTTGATTGAGGTTTAGATTCTTCTCTTGCCATTGTATATTTTATTGTGAGTGATATTGATCTGCTATTGTATTGTATTGTACTATTCTGTGGAGATTCTCTACCCATTCCCGGTCTCCACTGAAATTGGGTTCTTGCCCAGTTGTACTTTCCTGGTAAACAAATGTCAATAAATAATAAACTTCTAAATAGTTTATCTTGGTGAGGATTATGGTGATAGCAAGGTGACACAGACAGACCAGGCTTCCCTATTACCAGTAAGAGTCTGCAGTTGCTCTTAGGGGTGCCAAGGCAGTCACTGGTCAGCTGACAGAGATAATCTCTGTCTAGCATATCCTTGGTCTGCCCCATGGTCTCCTCCCAGTATGATATGCTTACAACCCCTCCTGTGCAAATGCCCAACCCTAGGTGCCTAACCACCTCAATTAGCTTCTCTAAATCCATAACAGCAATGGTTGTACTCCTGATATCCTTCTGAATTGCCAAGCTTATCTTGGACAGTAAATACAGCAACCATACAAAGAGACCTTGTTTTCTCCATTTTTATCCATGATTCATCATTTTGTCCATCACTCAAAGTTCAAGACCATATCTGCAGGTCAGTCTCCCAACCGCTTCTATTCTCAGGCATGTGCAAGGCATGTGAGGTAAACTCATCTACTTCAGGATGCTGCTTTCCCTTCACCTTCAAAGAACATTTCATTTTTTTTCAGGGGAGGCTTAATCTTGGACTTATATGTGTTGATTTCCATTCCAGCCACTTCACACTTAGCAGCAAACCAGTCCATGCATGTCAGAGGTCACAGGTAGTTGAGCACAAGACAGCATCATCTGCAGACCACAGAGATGCAACCCTAATGTCTCCCATCCAGCTGGATAATCTCAAAAACCACAGCTGCACCATGATATCCTGTCCATGTAAACCATAAACAGGAGATGCAATAAGGTGTACTCTTGTTGGAGCCCTATGCCTACTTTGAACATATGTGACTTAACAGCAAGACTGAAGGCACAGGCCTTCATCTTTAAATACAGGGACTGAATGGCATGCAACAGGATCCCTAGAAACTCATATTGTTGTAAATTAAGGCACCGCTTAGAAACCAAGGCATAATGGTTAAGGTCATCGACTCCCAAGCACAAAGTACAAAGTTCAATCTTGACCTCTGCCAATGCCTGAATGAAGTTTGCATGTTCTCCCTGTGTCTGTGTGGGACTCTTTCCACCTCTCAAAAACATCCTGAGTGCCTCCATCTCAAGCTCATCTAAGAATGGAGATGTGGGCAGCAAAACAGACTCTAGATGGTACCTACAGGGGGAAAGGTTATATACACCAACTGTTTTGGACTTTAACTGTGGTATGCAGTATTCTCATGATAGAAGAGCATGGCTGACAGATTCTGTGCCATGCCAGGGCTAGCCTCTTGATGATGTGAGAATTGGCTGTATGTGATTCGGTCATGCTAACTAATATTGACAAGAAATGGTCATGGGTATTTGCCAGTGATAAGTGAGTGTAGGACCCAGCCTACTTCTACCTACACCAGACACTCATGCTAATGGTGGGAGGGGTGTTTATGCCCCTATTGGCCAGTGTGTGCCCACCATAAACCACAGCACCACTGGGTCAAAAGTTACTGACAGGCTGGTATCCAGCTTAGGTCACCTGGGATAGCTCTGTTCAGTAAAAGCTGGACTTAAACCAAACAATCTGACAAACATAAACTAAAAATTGTTACACTTAATATTGTTTCACTGACAGGATGCAGCTTGGAAGTGGATAATATGATGATAAGGAGGTGGTTGGACATCCTATGTCTTGGTTTCATAATGAAAGGGCAGTGCCGTAAAGCCACTTGGTTTAGGATCTAGAGTCTATTACTCAGGAGGAAGACAGACTAGAAATGGTGTGGGAATTGTGGTGAGGGAGAGGTTTCAGAAGACAGTGAGGGATGTCATCAGAATTAGTGACAGATTCATGGCAATCGGACTCCAGAGCAAGGATAGAGCAATATTGATGATATCAGCTTATGCCTCACATCTGGGTTGTGATTGTGATGAAAAGTGCCTCACATCTGGGTTGTGATTGTGACAACAAGTGCCTCACATCTGGGTTGTGATTGTGACGAAAAGTGCCTCACATCTGGGTTGTGATTGTGATGAAAAGACTGAATTCAGACAACAGCTGCAGGACCTACTAGATAAAGCAAGGCAATAGGAATTGGTTTTGATAATGGGTGACCTGAATGCACATATCAGAACATTCAGAACAGGACATGAAAACTGCCTGGATCTGCATGGGTGCAGCAATGGGAATAAAGAAGGAGAGGTCATTCTAAACTTCTGTCTGGTAAATAGCTCGATGGTGGCCAACACATGGTTCAGGAAGAGAAGGCAGATTTCCTCCTATTAAAGAAAGATCACTAGGGTAGAATCAGTGATTGCAAAGCCATCCCCAGTGAAGCAGTATGCCCACAGCATAAACCACTGTTTGCCACATTGAATTGCAAGCGGTAGTCAGAGAACACTCAAAGGTCAACAAGCACCAGGGTAAAGACCTATAAGTTAACTGGAGAGAAAGCATAAGGGACCAAAGAATCACTTAGGACTCTAGCACCTCAAGAAGAAGGGAAAATAGGTGGAGCTGAAGTAGAATGACAGAGCTTCAAAACAACGTGAGAACTGTAGGACAGATATGGCACTGGGCCTGGACTGGAAATAAGTACATAAGGAAAGCTGGTGGTGCAATACGGAAATCCAGGATGTTATCAAAAGAAAGAAGGAGTGCAGGAAAAAGTGGGTGACAGAAAAGATGGCCCAGGCTAAGAAGGAATACTAACTGGCTAACAAAGAAGCTAAGAGAACAGCTGCAATAGCAAATAACAAGGCATTAGAGGCATTTTAACAGCTTCTGGAAAGTGACTGAGTAGACTTCGCAAAAAAGGTCTATCAGCTTGCAAGGCAAAGACAGTAAGATAAAGAACATAGTCAGACAACCTACATAAGGGATGCCAGCAACAACCTGCTCCTCATTTCAAAGGTCATCAAAAGCAGAAGGAAGAAGTACTTCCAGCAGCTACTGAATGAAGAAAAATCCACAGAAGGTGTACTGCTCCAGACACAACCTACAATGAGAAAAGAAGAGGAGGAGCCCATCCTAGAAGAAGTAATAATAGTGTTACAGAAAATGAAGTCAGGGAAAGCAGCAGGCTCAGATGAGGCCACAGAAGATATGATCAAGATGTTGGGTGAGATAGCAGTGAAATGGCTCTTGAGGGTTCTCATAGCAATAAGGGGAGAAAATGCATATCCCAGATAACTGGAGAGTAAGTATACTAGTGTCAGTGTAGAAGAATAAAGGGGACATCCACAACTGTGGGCAATAAAGAGGCATCAAACTCTTGTTGCATTACATGAAAATACTGCAGTGGGTGACTGACAAACAAATACGCAGAGCAGTACAAAATAAGATGAACAGTTTCCATTCAGATCAGGATGCAGCACAACCAACCCAATGTTTGCAATGAAACAAATGGTTGAGAAGAAGTTAAGAGGTGAGGAAAGAGTCCAGCTGGGTATTCTTAGACTTGTAGGAAGTGTATGACAAGATCCCAAGAAAGCTGATTTGGGCAGGTATGCAGTGGTTCGAAGTCGCAGAAACATCGGTCGAATTAGTGTAGACTATGTACAAGGACCCAATTACTCAAGTATTAACAATGTTCATTTTCACAGAGGGGTCCCCGGTGGGAGTGGGTGTGCATTAGGGTTCAGTTCTGAGCCCACTGCTACTCATTCTGGTGATGATTACATTAGCAGACAAGTTGTAAGGGACAGATCAAGACAGTTACTATATGCAGATAATGTGGCATTACTGGCAGACTCTGAGTAGGAACTTCAGAAAAGGAATGTAGGATGGAATGCAAACGAAGGTACATGGGATGAAACTGAGAACAGATAAGACCATTGTAATGGCAACAAATGGAGAAAATCAGAAGAAGCTGAGAACTGAGATGGAAGGGAAAATAGTGGAACAGGTTAACAGCTTCAAGTATTTGGGAGGGGAGTTTGAGGAGAAGAGAAGTCTGAATAAAGAGTTAAAGCTAGAATCAGACAGGATGCAGGCAACTGGCACAGAGTATCAGGGATAGCATATGACACAGTAATGCCAAAACAACTGAAAGGTGAGGTATACAAAACAGTACTGTGACCAGTACTACTGTATGCTACAGAAACCTGGCCAGTAAAAGCAGAGCAGTTGAGTAAGCTAGAGATAATGGAGATGAAGTGCTTGAGACAAGTTGTAGGATGCACACTGTGGGACAGATAAAGAAATGAGGACATCGGAACAGAAGCAAAGTAGTTCTGATTGCAGAGAAGGTAAAAGAGAAGAGATTACATAGGTTCATAGGTAGATACTAGGCTATTGGCCCTAGGGCCTATATAAGCCTAGCCAAAAAGGTACCCTGGCTTTCGCCACCCAAGAAAATTATTTTCCTGTGCACCTGTCGAGCAGAGCCACAGAAGTGATCCCCAGGGTGAATTTCCTATCTCCCATCCAATCATCAAGATTTTTCTTGAAGAGTGTTAATGAGGAGCTTTGTTTGATATAGATAGGTAGTTTGTTCCAGAGTATGAGAAGTCTCTGGGACAGGAATCTATCCTTCCAGAATGTTCTGTTTATTGTGGTGACAAGGTTTAGGTCCCTAGAGCGTGTAGCTCAGAGGGACTGGGATTTCTTTAAGTGGAGCATGTCCAACAGCTCTTCGTTTGACATAACTTTGTATGTTAGGCAGACATTGCCTCTGAGTAGGCGATATGAAACGGAGTAAAGCTGGAGTTGTTTGAGACGGTCTGCATAGGGCATCTGTTTGAGGCTGGTAATCCTCTTTGTGAGGTATTTCTGCTATCTTTCTAGCTGTTGTAGATGTCTTGTGAGGTACATATCAAAAGGGGTGTTGTACTCTACAATGGGTCTAATGAGTAACAAGTAGAGGGGAACAATGACCTCTTTTTTCCTGGATGAGAAACCTTTTGTGATGAAGTGTGCCACGTAGAAAGATTTCCTGACTACTGTGCCAATGTGATTATCAAAGGAGAGACTACTGTCCACGTGTGTTCCAAGGTCTCTTATCACACTTTTGGTGTTAAGTAGACTACCGCCTATGTTGTAGTTCATGGGTAGAGAGTTTTTACCAAAAGGGATGACAATGCACTTTTTAGCACTGAGCTTGAGGCCATGGCTTTGACACCAGGCATCTGTCTCAGTGAGTCCCTTTTGTAGGATGTCCACATCATTAGAAGTTTTGATTATGGCTCCTAGTTTACAGTCATCTGCAAACTTCATTAGCCAAAGACCTTCTGTGTTAGCCTGTACTTCAGAGAAGTAGATACCAAACAGGAGAGGCTCCAGGACTGAACTATGTGGTACTCCTCTTATCACTGATCTGAAGTCAGATTTGGAGTCTGTTACTTTCACAATGTGGGTTCTGTCAGTGAGCCAGTTGGCAACCCATCTTGTGACATAGGGATTTATACCAAGTTAAGAGAGTTTATCTATAATTCCAGAGTGGGGGATGGTGTTGAAAGTCTTGGCAAGATCTAGATAGGCTGTGTGAACCACCTTACCCTTATCTACGGCTTTGGTGACCGCTTCAAAGAAATCTATCAGGTTTAGGAGACATGATCTACCTTTTACAAACCTGAACTGGGTGGGGTCCAGAGTTTGAATATTACCAATGTCATTGCTTATAAGTTCCATGATGATAAGCTCCATAGAAATAGATACACACACTTGAAGGAAATCAGGTCCAGCCTCTGCAAAAATCCAATCTATTTATTCCACAAAGAGACAGTCCAACTTTTTAACGCCACACATACAACTATGTTTTCGATTCATGTTCTTCTTCAGAAAATCAAAGACAAACAAATTGAAAGAAGAACCACTCCTTATATACACAAAGTATGCCATTAATTAATTAATCAACTGGAATATTTATCCAATTTAAAATATTTAACTCTTAAATTCCTGAAATACTTTCTTTCAGTTATAGCAAACTCTTTTTATGAAATATTCAGTATCTAAATTTATAAAAATACTTTATATTATATAAATTTTACATACAGACATATTGCAAAATTTTATTAATAAAAACTTTCTAACTAAATCACTTTATTTCATCATTTATAATATATATTAAGTAAAATTCAGTTTATATTATACTCTGGCGCCATCTGGTGTTGCAAGTGGCTCAAACCTAAATCAAAAACACACAATAATATTTATACAATTATACTTTTTAATAAATATACATAACATTTATAATAAGAATCAATATAAAATAATAAATATACAATCTATGTTACTTGCACCCAAGTGTACCGTAAGGTGTAAAAATATAAAATATTAAATCTAACAAATTTGATAATGACACAAAATAACCATGGACTCATATATTTATAGGAAGGTATATATGAAGGTATATGTGAGTCATATGGAATTATACACGTTTACAAATTATAACATATAGGGCCATGTATGGGAAATATGGGAAATATAATAGGACCTGTGATGGCATTATAATTTTGCTGCCCTCATCTTCAAAACTGGAGCAATAGAAATGATGTCATTAAGCCCAGGGGGTCTATTTGCTTCAAGGATAATTTGCCAAATTAATTCTTTATATTCAATTGATGTTTCCCACGGGCCACCTCTGACATCCTTATCTACCACTTCCAACACAAAAAAGTTATATATTGCCTTTGGACAACTTACTTTATGTCTATATAATGCATTTCTAACACAATTGGTTCTTATCTCATAATTATGTTCATAAACTCTATTTTTGAGTTTTCTCTCCGATTTACCAACGTAAAAAGCCTCACAGATCCTACATATCGCAATGTAAACAATGCCCATCGTTTCACAATTTGCAAAACATTTACTCTCTATAAAAAAATCCCTACTAGGGATATAAATTGTATTTTTTACCAATATATATGGGCATTGAGAACATCTTCCACATTTGTTCGTACCAATTTTACCAGATCTTATTACACCCTTCTGTTTATTACTTTCTAATATTGATTTAATACATCTCCCTTTTCTGTAGGTGTATTTCAATGGTTGTTGGAATAGGCATCTTAAATCCGAAAATTGATCAAACCTTGCCCATTCCTCTTCCAACATTTTCCTAATTTTCCCTGCTTGGCCACTGAAATCAATAATCAAATTTCCATCTAACTCAGTTTTTTTCTGTTGTTTATTAACAGACCATTCACTACCTAGACCTAAAATAGGTTTAAATTTAGTTACTCTACCTTGTTTTATTTCTTCAGAAATCGCAGCAATAAGGTCTGGGGGGTAATAACGTTCCCTAAACATTTTGTATAAAAATGCACATTCCTCGTCAAAGTCACCATCCCTAGACGTCATACGGCTAGCTCTTACATACTGCCCTTTCACCACACTTTTCTTCTGATACTGGGGATGGGCACTATAGTAAGATAAATATGAATTTGAAAATGTATCTTTTCTGAAAATTCTTGAATAAAAACCCCTTTCTTCTTTACCAACAAAAATATCTAGGTAAATAAGGGCTACTTTATTCATCTGGAACATAAACTTCAGAAAGTCAGTTGACTGTGAGATATATTCAAAAAATAATTTGAATTGTTCCTCAGAACCTATCCATAAAAAGCACATGTCATCTAAAAAGCGTTGTTATAGGTTCCAACAGTGTTTGAATGGGGAGTTGATGATATATTTATCTTCCCATGCACTTAAGATGATATTTACATAGGTTGGGGCACATCTAGCACCCATAGCTATCCCTTGCACCTGTTTGATGAATTCGCCTTCATAAAATATAAAATTATTGCTGAGTACCAAATCCATAAGGGTCATAATTAAATAAAAATCATTGCTGTTAAACTTGCCAAAATCCAAAAGGGCTTGTTCAAACCACTTCATACCTTCCACATGGGGAATAGAAGAGAAAAGATCCACTATATCTATGGTTATGAACATAACCTCTTTTGAAAATACTTCCGGTGTTAAATTAGCCAATAAAGACCACGAATCTTTGACAACTGCATTACCTGATAGTGACATAACCTTTAATTTCTTATCAAGCCATTTTGCAATAGGTGCTGTCACAGAATTAGCTGAAGCAACAATAAGCAACAATGAAATAAAGTGATTTAGTTAGAAAGTTTTTATTAATAAAATTTTGCAATATGTCTGTATGTAAAATTTATATAATATAAAGTATTTTTATAAATTTAGATATTGAATATTTCATAAAAAGAGTTTGCTATAACTGAAAGAAAGTATTTCAGGAATTTAAGAGTTAAATATTTTAAATTGGATAAATATTCCAGTTGATTAATTAATTAATGGCATACTTTGTGTATATAAGGAGTGGTTCTTCTTTCAATTTGTTTGTCTTTGATTTTCTGAAGAAGAACACGAATCGAAAACGTACTTGTATGTGTGGCATTAAAAAGTTGGACTGTCTCTTTGTGGAATAAATAGATTGGATTTTTGCAGAGGCTGGACCTGATTTCCTTCAAGTGTGTGTATCTATTTCTGGTTTTATTTTACACTTGAATCCTTTTTCTATTTTTCGTGTTTTGGTATGGATTTGGAGGAGGGTGAGCCTGCAACCATATCCACAGTAGGAGCTGACACCAGGGCAGACAGAATGGACAGGTTATCAGACCAACTAACGCAGCTAATCGAGCTGCTTTCGCAAAGGTATAGCCCACTGGTGACATCATCGTCGGAAGTTCCTTGTAACCAGGAAGCTCTCAAATGGAGAGAGAAAGGAGGTGTCGGAGAGGCTTTCAAACATGTTCTGACTTCCAGTGGGAGTCCAGGCGATGTAAACATGCATAATTTTGGTGAAAATGAAGTTCTCCCAACTTCTATGAACGCTAATACCTCTCGTTTTGAGGGAGCGTGTTCAACAAGAGAGGTAGCTAACACTATGAGACTAATTGGCGTTTCTGAAGCTAGTCGTCTAAAGGAAGGTGAAGGAAGGAACACTGCTTGTGTTCGTAAGGAAGGCGAGACTTCTGTGAACTTTAAAAGTAAAGCACAGAGGCATGATAAGGATTTAAGTGACGTGTTGCATATGAAATTTAATTTTAAAGATAAAGGGGCTTATCCGGTGAGTGCAAGTGACATTAACACCTCATATAAATCAAATGTTAAAATGTTGGATGAATTTCTGTTTAGATATAAGAATATTGAACTAGAAAACATTTATTTAAAAGAATGTTTGAGTTTGGAAATTGTTCCAAAAGGTTTACGTATATTCAAGTATCCAAACAGGGTCAAAGAAGGTGGTGAATTACATAAAGAACTGTTAGGTATTTTTAATAAGTGAGGTTTGAATATTTTAAGAGCTATTATCAGTGAGAATGAAAGGGAAATGGATTTTTTGAATAGTAAAATTGAAAATTTGAATAATGTCATTATTTCTGATATGCTTTTTACTATGGAAGAAAATCAAAAAAAGTACCATGAGATGTTAGGAAGGATAGAAAAAGGTATTAGAAATATTTATGAAAGAAAATGTAAAAAATTAGATAGAGATATACATGAATACAAGGAAAACATAGCCTATCCTAAACCTAGACCATACAAAGTAAATAATGGGTTCAATGGGGAATATGACCATGATTATGATAGACATATAGGGAATGAAGGAGTCATTGATAATGATGTTTTTGTGGATGATGAAACAGAATTCCCTCAGTTAAGAAGGTCAGAAAGAATTAAGAACTACCAACAAAATAATGCTTTTCAAAAAAACTCTCAGTTAGGGGGGAGGGGGAGGGGGCGAGGTCGCCAAATGGGCTATTACAACCAGAATCGCAACCAGAATTACAACAGAGAACAGACCCAGTGGTAGGTAGATCTGACTATATAAAGGTAGATGGTCATGTATGGAGTTATAATGGTTACAACATTTTCAATTATAGTTCAATGGATATTAATGAGACTTGGTTTTCATTGTTTTCTAAAGGTTTTAAATTTGTTCCCAATAAGAAAGCAGATATTACCAAGTTACTGATTGATTTGAAATTGTTTCTTAGGAAGAAGAATTTTGAAATCATATTTCAAGGGTATGAATGTGGGAATACTAAGAATGAGTTAAGATGTAAAAGTACATTTAATCCACCCCTCCACCCTCAGTTAAAGAACTTTGAACTACTAATGGAAAATAAAATTAGGATGGAATTAACTAAAGATAGGGTTGGATATAATATGACAAAAGAAGAATTTCTATTGCTCAAAAAGTTAAGTACTGATACTTCTGTTAGGGTATGCAAGCCAGATAAAGGTGGGGGAACTATAATAATGGACCAAATGATATATGAAGCAAAGATGATGGAACTCTTGAGTGACGATACAAAATATGTTAGAGCTTCACTCAATGAGGTGAATATTGGTAATAGGAAGGTAGCCATGGTATTGTATGATATGTTGTTGGAAGGGTCTATTGATATGCAGACGTTTAAGTTCTTAGAGGTGGAAAAACCTTTGACCCCTACCATCTTTGGCGTACCTAAGGTCCACAAGAACATCAATGACCCACCAATGAGGCCTATTGTTGCTTCAGCTAATTCTGTGACAGCACCTATTGCAAAATGGCTTGATAAGAAATTAAAGGTTATGTCACTATCAGGTAATGCAGTTGTCAAAGATTTGTGGTCTTTATTGGCTAATTTAACACCGGAAGTATTTTCAAAAGAGGTTATGTTCATAACCATAGATATAGTGGATCTTTTCTCTTCTATTCCCCATGTGGAAGGTATGAAGTGGTTTGAGCAAGCCCTTTTGGATTTTGGCAAGTTTAACAACAATGATTTTTATTTAATTATGACCCTTATGGATTTGGTAGTCAGCAATAATTTTATATTTTATGAAGGCGAATTCATCAAACAGGTGCAAGGGATAGCTATGGGTGCTAGATGTGCCCCAACCTATGTAAATATCATCTTAAGTGCATGGGAAGATAAATATATCATCAACTCCCCATTCAAACACTGTTGGAACCTATACCAACGCTTTTTAGATGACATGTGCTTTTTATGGATAGGTTCTGAGGAACAATTCAAATTATTTTTTGAATATATCTCACAGTCAACTGACTTTCTGAAGTTTATGTTCCAGATGAATAAAGTAGCCCTTATTTACCTAGATATTTTTGTTGGTAAAGAAGAAAGGGGTTTTTATTCAAGAATTTTCAGAAAAGATACATTTTCAAATTCATATTTATCTTACTATAGTGCCCATCCCCAATATCAGAAGAAAAGTGTGGTGAAAGGGCAGTATGTAAGAGCTAGCCGTATGACGTCTAGGGATGGTGACTTTGACGAGGAATGTGCATTTTTATACAAAATGTTTAGGGAACGTAATTACCCCCCAGACCTTATTGCTGCGATTTCTGAAGAAATAAAACAAGGTAGAGTAACTAAATTTAAACCTATTTTAGGTCTAGGTAGTGAATGGTCTGCTAATAAACAACAGAAAAAAACTGAGTTAGATGGAAATTTGATTATTGATTTCAGTGGCCAAGCAGGGAAAATTAGGAAAATGTTGGAAGAGGAATGGGCAAGGTTTGATCAATTTTCAGATTTAAGATGCCTATTCCAACAACCATTGAAATACACCTACAGAAAAGGGAGATGTATTAAATCAATATTAGAAAGTAATAAACAGAAGGGTGTAATAAGATCTGGTAAAATTGGTACGAACAAATGTGGAAGATGTTCTCAATGCCCATATATATTGGTAAAAAATACAATTTATATCCCTAGTAGGGATTTTTTTATAGAGAGTAAATGTTTTGCAAATTGTGAAACAATGGGCATTGTTTACATTGCGATATGTAGGATCTGTGAGGCTTTTTACGTTGGTAAATCGGAGAGAAAACTCAAAAATAGAGTTTATGAACATAATTATGAGATAAGAACCAATTGTGTTAGAAATGCATTATATAGAAATAAAGTAAGTTGTCCAAAGGCAATATATAACTTTTTTGTGTTGGAAGTGGTAGATAAGGATGTCAGAGGTGGCCCGTGGGAAACATCAATTGAATATAAAGAATTAATTTGGCAAATTATCCTTGAAGCAAATAGACCCCCTGGGCTTAATGACATCATTTCTATTGCTCCAGTTTTGAAGATGAGGGCAGCAAAATTATAATGCCATCACAGGTCCTATTATATTTCCCATATTTCCCATACATGGCCCTATATGTTATAATTTGTAAACGTGTATAATTCCATATGACTCACATATACCTTCATATATACCTTCCTATAAATATATGAGTCCATGGTTATTTTGTGTCATTATCAAATTTGTTAGATTTAATATTTTATATTTTTATACCTTACGGTACACTTGGGTGCAAGTAACATAGATTGTATATTTATTATTTTATATTGATTCTTATTATAAATGTTATGTATATTTATTAAAAAGTATAATTGTATAAATATTATTGTGTGTTTTTAATTTAGGTTTGAGTCACTTGCAACACCAGATGGCACCAGAGTATAATATAAACTGAATTTTACTTAATATATATTATAAATGATGAAATAAAGTGATTTAGTTAGAAAGTTTTTATTAATAAAATTTTGCAATATTTCTGTATGTAAAATTTATATAATATAAAGTATTTTTATAAATTTAGATATTGAATATTTCATAAAAAGAGTTTGCTATAACTGAAAGAAAGTATTTCAGGAATTTAAGAGTTAAATATTTTAAATTGGATAAATATTCCAGTTGATTAATTAATTAATGGCATACTTTGTGTGTATAAGGAGTGGTTCTTCTTTCAATTTGTTTGTCTTTGATTTTCTGAAGAAGAACACGAATCGAAAACGTACTTGTATGTGTGGCGTTAAAAAGTTGGACTGTCTCTTTGTGGAATAAATAGATTGGATTTTTGCAGAGGCTGGACCTGATTTCCTTCAAGTGTGTGTATCTATTTCTAGTTTTATTTTACACTTGAATCCTTTTTCTATTTTTCGTGATAAGCTCCATAGCCTTGCAGACCAGGCTCATCAGGCTAATGGGGCAGTAGTTCATGGGGTCCGTGGTGGCTTCCCCTTTGTGGAGTAGGATAACCGTCGCTGTGCTCCAGTCAGTGGGCACAAAGCCTGAGGTGAGGCTATCATTGAACATGGTACTTAGGTGGGGTGCCAGTTCGTTCTGTAGTTCTTGTAGAACGCAGCCTGGGATGTTGTCAGGTCTCGTGGATGCTGTGTTCTTGGCTTTGAAGAGTGTGTTCTTTACCTGTGCAGCCATGATTGCAGGAACTTTGCATTCTTCTGGTATAGAGATGGGTTCTTTAGGGGATGAGTGGTGGGTAAAGTTAGCACTGAACCTATCTGGTAGGATGTTGGCAATATCAGTTTGTTCTGTATATTTAGTGCCATTGTGCTGTAACTCAGAGCAGATCTGAGTGTTGCCATTGAGATTCTTGACATAGCTATAGAATGTTTTGTGGTTGTCTTTAGAATCAGTGGCGATTTTGATTTTGTAACTAGCTTTGGAGGATTTTATGAGGGATCTCAGCTTTTTACTGAGGCTGACCAGAGAGTTCCTCCAGTCGTGGGAGGTGGTTTGGACATGTGTGCAGAAAAGCAGAAGACAATCTGGTGAAGATGATTTGGGACATACAGGAGGAAGGCAAGAGGAAACAAGGATATCATGCAAAAGGTGGATGGGATCTGTGAGATAAGACCTGCAGTAGTCAGACATGACTGTCTAAGAAGGTAGGATGGTGGCACTGAATCATTATAGATGGTGACAGTTGACACAACACCCTGTCCCCATGTAGAAAATGGAAAGAAGGTGGTTGATAATGATGACCTCCGCCAAATTATTCCAGGGTGTTCAATCACTTTGCACCTTCAGAAGAAGTCCTTCCATATCCAAAGGGAAGTCAGAGATGTGGAGTCTGAATTTATCTTGTTCAATACCTCAGTAGTTGAAATGGTGGCAAAGAGCTGTGATGAAGAGATGGTCGGTCTTGTCTTGGTTGCAATCCTAGGACTGGTTGGTAGACACCAGTAGTGGAAAAGGCCATTAAGTTAGAGAAAAAATTGTTCCATTCATTCCTAAAATGGGGTTCTTCTGATCCCTCCAATATGTATCAGCAGAACAGGAAGGAACAGGTGCAGTAGATAATGAGACAAAAGCCTAGCTGTTGGAGTCATTTGGTGTAACCATGGAGAATGTATTTCTGACAGCATCAAAGAGGGTCCACAATCTAGTCTACTCAGGAAAGCTGGGATCAACATTGCCCAGGCTATTCTCTGCAAGGGTGGAGAAATGCTGACCTCAGCTGGTGATATTGTTGGAAGGTGGAAGGAATATTTTGAGGAACCTGTAAATCCAGTGCACGTGCCCTGCACTGCAGAATTGGCTCAATGTCTATTTGTGACATCACTGCAGTGATAAAACAGCTCCATGGTGGCAAAGCTACTATAGAGGATGACATCTAACTGAATGTTGAAGATACTGGACAGTGTTGGGATGTCATGCTTAATGCACCTTTTCAATGCTGTGCAAAAAGCAGGGAAAATACTTCTGGACTGGCAAACTAGGGTAGTGATCTTCATTTTCAAAAAGGACAGGAAGATGAGCTATCATTATAGTGGGATCATACTATTTAGTATGGTTTCCATAGACACAACAGCTAAAAGCCACACCAATAATCCCCACTGGCTGCAGTAATTGCTAGTTATTGCTGCCACACTGCGTACTCATTGCATTTGCTAAACAATAAGTGGCTTTGAGATGTCATCACTATGGGCCACGTCAATGTTATAGTGTAATGTGCAAGTAATATGTACATGCATCTTAGGGTACAGCTGCCATTATAACAGAGTTATGGTGGGTGGGGTGCACAGCTTGTGGGATGGCATGGAAGACTGAAGCACATGAGCTCAGCAGTGTGTTAGTACAGGAAAAGAAATGTGCCTGACTGCAGTGTATTGTTCCTGATGAAAATGTCATTTGTCTGCTCATTCAAAGCACAGGAGAATCACCTAACAAAAATTTGACACAGCAATCTGGGTGATGCTCAATTCTTATGCAGAAGTCATCCATGTGATTGCACTGTTCCCTCATCTATTTGCCACTTTTTCTTTTAAAAAGTGACATGTTTCTTGTTATAGTCTAAACAGAAATAATTTTAATACATCAGTAAATTTTTCTTATAATGACCGAATTTTATATCATATAAAAGGCCTCAACAACAGTGATAATGACTTTTATCAGCACATCAGGAATTTAAGTTTCCAAATACTACATGACTTATTTTGACGTGAAAAGATGAATTTCTTATTACTAATTGTAATCACTGTTAAACTATTTTTCTGCAGTGTCTCACTTGTATGTATATGATGATTATTTCACCTGTTCTAGACTACTAAGTACTATGAAATAAGATTAGATTAAGCATTAGTGGATCTTTGTCTAACAAAGAAAAAAATTGCAATTGGTAGTAACTCTGATGCATTTTGTGAAAAGTCATCTCAAACACACATGAGATACCGTGCCTGTCATTCTTATAGCCACTTAAATCTGTAAGTCTCAACATGTTTTATGACTGCTTCCAGTTATTATACTGAATTATATAATGTTTATTGGTGCAATTTACTTCTCCAACAGTTTAGTTATTCACAGAAAAATGTATTGCCTCAATGAACTGAAAACTGGAAATTCTTAAAGTACAAAAACTATGAAAACAAAAGACTAGCAGATTTATGGTCATCTCCTTATTGTACAGGTCATCACTATATTACCCTGTCAAACACTGGCTGAATAATCACAAGATAATGTTCTATTCATTAACAAATTTAATCTGTAAATTGATCTATAACTTTCTATTTCTGAGGTACTTCTCTCTCACATCCTCTCTCATTCGCATCACTAACCAGGTCACTTTGCTCTTCTTGTCTGTTACCACCCCCATTCTTTACTTAATGGCAGAAAAACCTTTGCTATTTATGGACCCAGAAACTGAAAACTCATTCTTTCTGTCTTCCTGTCTTGGCAATTTTCTGTGTGCCTTTTGAACTTTTATTAAAGATAATGTGCTATATAGCTGTTATTTAGGAGTTGTATGAATGCCACATCATTAATAGTGCTCTTAACTATATGCCAAGGCCCCTGGATTATTCAGTAGTTCTCAGGTTGCCACACATGCTGGTTATTGCATGTGCTGGATTGATTTTTTTTTTCTGAAGTACTTTATTTTACTAGTTGTTTTTGTGATACTATATTTTAAATTAAATTAAAATTATATTAAGAGCGATGAATGCCTTTGCAAATATTTTTGCTGGACACTTTGTATTGAAGTCATTTATGGTACATGGGCAGGGGGCCATACTGGTAAAGACAGAATGTAGAATGTTTTGCCTCATAGTGGGTTGGTTAATTTATTTTTCTAGGGAATTATCATTTATTAACTCAAGGAATTTTGGTGCATATCCATCATTTAAGATACATGTGCACCAGATTATCAACTCATAGTTAAAATCACCCATCAAAATTATTTTCATTATGGGTATTTCAGAAAATACATTCTGGAATCTCTCATAGCCATATGGGGATATAGATGGCATCCTATAACAAGCAGTAAGTTGATATCTGTCTTGTTTAGGTTTTGAGGGTCTCATGGAATTTGCCTAGTGTTGATATGGCTTCTGAAAAATATGGAATGGTCCTACAGTTTCCCTCTCTTACAAGCTATGGTTAGTACTAAATGCAGGTATGGAGGGAATGCTTTCTTTACAATTTAACAAAGCCTTAGAGCTGACAGAAATTGATGTTTTCGAGTTGTAATAGGGCCTCAAGATCCAGCAATTTATTATTATGAATTCTGGCATTAAACAGAGTAACCTTGATATAGTTTAATTTGCAGTCTGCTGTAATTTTGTCTTTATCTGCTATTCTGGAATGTCCTTTAGCTGCACACTGCCTAAAAAAGCACTATGGAGCAGCAAATGCCATGACCAGTACGAGAATCCATGGAAGGGTTGGGGCTGGCATAATGGTTAAGGTGCTTACTTTCTAGACACAAGACACAGAGTTTTATTCTCTAAATTGGTTATTGGCTGTTTATTGGCTATGCGTGTGATAGTTTATAGACTGATTGACTAGCATTTACCTATGAACCCATTGAAAGAGAGGATCAGGCTGTCATTTGTGAAGCAAATCAAACTATCCCATCTCAAGCTGACACATACTACACCCCTCCCCCCAAAAATATACAAAGTACTTAGCGAATTGTTGAAGTCAATTATCTTTTCATTGCATGTAGGTATCATTCTGGGTAAAGGTGGGATTCCACTAAGGACTATAGTCTCAGCTGCATTTGACATGTGAATAGAGAGGATGACAACTAAGAATTCCCTGTCATTGTCCACCCTCATAAGCATGGAGTCAGTGTGCCTGGCAGTAGAATCACCAATTACCAGGATATTTCTGTTTGTACTTGTGGTTTTAATGGCAGTAGATGGTTTAAAGTCTGCAGCCTGGTAACTCATTACTGTGTGCGAGGGTGGTTATGTTGTGTCTGATGAGGCTCTATCTACCTGATGTAAGGAGGCTGGGAAGTGACCTGCTGACAATCTCAGCAAATATTAGTTTAGTATGTCTGTGCAGAGGTGTTGATGGCAGTATATGGTGAGAGGGTGGCTGCCATGTTGTGCAAATACGTATAATTCTCACAAATTGTATCATCTATCTCAAGTAGTAACTCATCTGTGAGCATTTGATAATATCTACACTGCCTAAGAACACCAAGTTCTATGAGGTTGTCAATAGAAAGGATACGAGTTTATTGGTCATCCATTTTGGACAAGTGAGTCTAGGTCTTATAATGATAACTTCACCAATATATTTAGAAAAACAGTCAACACATAGAAGGATCGTAACTACAAGACAACCAAGATAGTAGCACTGGCAATATAATGTAATGACAAGCCTACAAGCAATTTAAGCAATAATCAGGACTGTAATGATAGCAATAAGTGTAAGTAACAACAACAGAGTACTAGCAGTGTGCAACTGCCTAGAGTGCAGCAAACACAATCAATCTATAGCAACAATGTACTACTGAGCCATTAAGTGAGTACATTCACCAACAGCAGAAATAAAATAATTTAACATCTCACTTGGAAGGGAAAATTAAAAAGCACTCATTGGCTACTATAGAGCATCAATACAACAATCTTGCTTAGTCCAAGATGTGCTACATTGTGCAAAGCTGCCCTAATAAGGGCAATGTTGAGCAATGCAGTTAAAATTATAGTAATGCTTAGGGCACAGACAGCCAACAGAAACTCACAATGCTGCTCACTTCCTACAAATAATAGTTCAGAGTGCTGAAAATTCTCCTTTTCTTACAAGAGAAATTTGTTAAAACAGTATTTCATAATCCATTTTGTATTGCTGTCCATATTTCTGTCCAAACTTATCTTTTTGTATGTTAATAGTTTTATAGTCTTCTTTAATGTCTTTGTATCATCCTGTTGCCACATTTTATTCATACTTTTATGCATGTACCAGTACTGTTACTATATTTTATATTCATTCTTTCTTTTTCGTCCTGTTTGATTGAATTCTGTATATTCCAACAAGCATTTAAAAATGTACCCATATATCTCCTTGACATTTATGTTGCTTATGAAGTAAAGAATGTCTTTATCATATATGTCCCTCTCCTAAGGGTACATTTATTCCATTTTATTCTTGTTGTTCCATTTCTTCTGTAATTTGCTCCAGTCTTTTATTTAGTATTTCTTACCTTACTAAGAAAACCTTTTATGATTTGTTTTATACTTTCTGTTTTACTGCCATGGACATACTCCATGCTGTTTTCATATGAATTCTTACTTCTATATTTTCTAGTTGTACCATATTTCCCTTATTCCTCCTTCTTTACCTTTTAGCACTTTTATATCATCTACATATGTTAGTGATAATTAATAGTTTATTCCTTTAACACTTTCTAATCTGCATTTCTCTTTTATCACCCTTTTTACTGTACTAGTCATGCATGCAACAAATAAACATGCTTTGTAGACCACATTCTTTGTTCCTTTTGCATCTTTTATTTCATTTGTGCCCATTAACCACTGGTGTGTCAATTGAAAATCCATCAGTTCCTTTAAACTACTGCACAGATTTTTTTCTAATTTGTATTTATATATTGTTTCCCAAAATATGTTAAGGTTAACTGATTCAAATGCCTTAGAAAAATCTATGTTTGTCATTATATTTTGCTCTAGCTTCATTATTGCTAATACTGCTTCTGTTTTCCATAATGTTTCTCTTGTATCCTTACTGGCTCCCACTGCACCCATGTCTTCTCACATCTTATTACTAAGCATTTTAGTTATTATTTTTGTGATCTTATAAATGCAGTTTATTAGCATTATGGGCATCAAAATATCCAAGATGTTTTTCCCCTTTTTTCAATAATGTTTTCATCATTCCTACACACACCTCCTTTCCATATCTATTCCTTCATCAAGCCATTCTTGATATACCCTGCCAAATCTTGCAGGTTCTTAGATATCTATTTGTTGACAGAAACTATATACTACTCCATCATTTTCCATTATTGGATCCTTATTTGCAGAATGTATTTCTGGCTCCATTTCCTCTTACATTACATATTTTCCACCTTTTTCTTTTTACTTATCTTCTTGCTACTTTTTCTCCTCTCTTGTTTCTTCCGAATCTACTCTTGTTGTTCTACTACTTTTAATTTATTTTTCTGTTTATACACTCTTTGAACTTTCTTAATGATTAATTCCATCAGATACATGACTACTTTCTTATCTTTGTGTATTGGAAAAGATAATACATCTTTCTTTCCTGAGCATCAGTTACATAAAGAAAGGAATGCCAAGGAACACAACATAGATCACCAATTTCACAGAAAATAGTTGCCAGTGTGAACACTAAGTGTACACTTTCAATGGTTCCCTTATTTTGGGAGGTTTCACCCTCTTTTGAGTTGGTGTGACCATGGAATTGGCATATACAAGTTCTGGATTGTAGAGGCCTGCCTCTCATCAGATAGGTGCAGGAGACTTGCTGCCCTCTTTCTCATATCAAATAATAGGAGAGGATTTTCCCCCGGCCATAAAACATTTACAGTTAACTTTTTTGCCACTCTGACATTCACGTATTATTTTATTACTTTGTGTGTGTGTGTGTGTGTGTGTGTGTGTGTGTGTGTGTGTGTGTGTGTGTTTCCAATGCTCAGGATTGTGTTGTTTGGTGATGCATAATAAAACCCGCTTTCCTTGTATAATGTTTCTTAAACCATACACAGATCCTTTACTTATTATGACTAATAAGTATTGCTATTTTATTGAAATATTTTCTCTTCTACCTTCATTCGTTTTTTTATATTTTTCTAACAATAACTTTCCTTCTTTCCTTTTTCATCCTTCTTTTTGACAAATGTACTCCTTTACTGTTTTCTTTTTTCAAGTATATCCATCCATTGTTGAATCGTTAAATCCTATCATCATTTACTTATCTTTTCATAGTCACAAACATTTTTTTACTGTTTTACAACTTTAACATCCACTTTACAGATTACAGACTTTATTTTCCATATTGCTCCCATTTAAAATATTTCAGTATTGCATTATAATGTATATTTGTAAATATTTGTTCTTAACACATTCTCTCATGTGTGTTTCTTGATTTCCCAATGTCATTTAAACATGCACAATGCAACATTCCTTCTAAACAGTTTACATTACTATATTTCTGGATCTTTCTTAATACATAATTGAAGCTGCACTGCATATTACGTTCCTTTTCCTTAACTCATTCTCTCCAGTGTTGCTCTGGAAGTTTGCACTGTAACTTTCAATGAGCGGAGCCTAAGCTTTTTAATAAAAGCAAATTATGTCCTCACATTTCAAACAAATGTTCATATTTCTGTAGCCATAGAGGTTATTAAAGAAATGTGAATGTAAAACTCTTCAGCATAACTAAATTTATAGTGGTGGTATGCTTTAGATTCTAGGTCTTAAACAGGATTTTATAAGTCACATTAACTATTGAATGATTAATATATTGTAAACAACTTACAATATCTCAGCAGTCACTCAGGTTATACAAGTACTATCTGTGACATTTTGTTCATCCATCTGAAGACTTTCATATGAGGCTAAGCAGTTTTGTCTGTGCTACTTGGCTGTCAAGATATTTAGAGACACATGAAATTTATGACAATATAAATAAATATGATATGAATAACAATTGATATCTCTTTTTCTGCACCTGACAGATGTCAAATATTGATGCAGTTATGTTTGCCTTTGTATAAGCTTTAAAATTATATATTTTAATAGACTATATGCAGCATGGTCTTGGAATTATTAATATGAATATGAGGAGACAATATTTAACACCTAGAGGCGTCAGTAAGTATAAGTGCAGAAACACTTGGAGGCGTCACTAGGGTCTAATAAGTTAATAGAAAAAGCTTTAAAATGCCCTCTTTTTGACCAAATTTAGGAAATGCATAAACAGAATATACTCCTAAGATTTCTATACATAATACTCTCTTGATCTCACATGTATGTCTTTCATTATTCATTATTTTCCATTTCTCATTATTTATGATTAATACAATCCCTCAACATTGCTACTTTAACAGCTACATATTTTTTTCTTTACAAAATTTTACTTGCTTCTTTTCTGTAATAACTTTTTACCTTTCTAACATCTTGGAAATACATTAGATTTACATATTCTTTCCTAAACAACACAACATTGCCTCTCTTCGTTGTTATGATGTCATAGAATATACATTCATTGTAATTAATAAAAAAGTAAAAATAATTTATTGAGGTGGTTCGTTTTCTTCTTCTTTTCTTATTTTATTTATTTTGAATTTGTAAACCACGGCAGAGCAGTGATACCACTGGATCTATTTCAGTCTCAGTCCAGGGTACAGAGTGAATGACAAAACGCAATCCATACATATATTATACACAAAGTGAATATCATCATTGGCTTGAAGGTATAAAAGCAATAAATAAATCACATTATACACGGAGTGACAGACAAAACATGACATATACATGCCTTATATGCAGATGGAAATTAGATCTGTCTTACTGAAAGAACCACAATCAAAGGTAGTGAAAAATGAAGTTCTTCTTCTTCATACATTTCCTCACTTTTATGTATTTTACTTAACCATTTTGCTATTGTGTTGTATTCTCTTTTTCTAGATTTCCCTAAAATTGCTACTCATCTTTTTCTTCCATTTCTTTTAGCAATTCATTCCCGCCCTCAAACACTGTTTCACTTGTATCTCATTCCCTTTCATTATCTAACATGTTTTTTTTTTTGTTACACATCTACTAATTCCTTCTATTTCTTCTTCATCTTGTATATTTTCAGCAATACTGTACTTATTGGGACTTCCAAGATGTCTGAACACTAACAGCTTCATTTCAGCTCTCCCTGTATGGAAACAGAAACTCAGAAAAAACAACCAGGCGTCTTGTCTTTTTGGGTAAAATAAAGTAACTGGCTAGTAAGTACACTGCCTGGATTCCAGCAAAAAAGAAATACAGAGAACTTGAAAAAAAAAATCACAAAACATGCGGAGAAAACACTGACTGGGAATAATTCTTCAGCTGTTCATCAAAAAGCAGTGCAAGCTCCAGCTTTGTTGCAAGACATGACTTTCAGTAACCTAGAGGAAAAAATAAGTCAAACATACTCAGATCTGATTAAAATAAATGAAACATTGAAGGGTTATATAAACTCAACAAAAGGCTGGAAAAATGGAAGACGATTTACACAGATATTCAGATGAGGTGATCAAACTGCAAAGATCAGAGGCTGAAGTGAAGAAAAAGCTGGCTGAATATGAGACTGCTCAAGATAAGAAGTTTCAAATAATTTAGAGGGCAGAGCACGTATGGGAAAACCTGAGATTTTCTGCTGTACCAGAGAAAGTGAAAGAAATACACTAGATTAATTTTATGAAGGCATAAGTAAGCAACTGGAGTGGTATTCCACGGCAGGAGTTGTTAAATGAAAAGCCATGCTGTGTGTGTGTTCCAAACCTGGCCGTGAGAAAGCAACCTAGTTCTTTAATCATAAAGATGCAATCCTACCAGCAGAAAGAATTGATTCTGATAAAACTGTGACAGAAGAACATACTTGTCAGTTTCCAAGTTGTTGGTTTTCTTCCTGTTTATCTCCATCTCCAAATCCAGGCTCTGATTTATTTCCAACATACTTCTGGTTCTTCTAGTGAACTTTTTTGCTTTTTTCTGTCTCTCAAGCATTTTCCTTTGAAACATCAGAAATGTTTCACTGTTACAGTCTCTCTGTGAGGTTTATTACTGGAAGAACAAGAAGCAGACTCTCCTTCTGTTTCATAGCTACCTTTTGCTGGACAAGCTTTTGTATTTCTCCCTTAGCACATTTTGCATCAAAAAGTAATTGTACCATGTTAACATGATGAAACCTTATCATGATAGGGAGGCCCTTGTCCTGAGCATTTGCAGTGGATTGCAGGAGGAGTCTGAGGGAGATCTTGGGACTGATATCCTCAATGAGGTTTAAGCTGACACCTCAGTGGAAGGGGTATCAATGTCCCAGCAGCTATCTCTTACCCAGGTTCAAGAAATCCGAGCAGTGTTGCAGGAATTTGGGGACATGTTTACTGGGAAACCAGGGTACACCCACCTAGTGCAGCACCAGGTAGATACAGGATCCCAAAGGCCTATTAGGCAGGGCCCTTATAGAGTTCCTAAGATTGTCAGACAAACCCTGAGGGTGGAGGCACAGGAGATGTTGGAACTAGGGGTGATTCAAGAGTCCAACAGTCCCTGGGCCTCCCCAGTGGTGCTGGTGCCAATGAAGAATGGCAGTACCAGGTTCTGTGTGGACTACAGGAAATTAAATAGTCACACAGAGTCAGATGCTTACCCCATGCCTAGGACAGATGAAGCAATAGAGCAGCTGGGTGGGGCTAGGTATCTTACAACCACTGATCTTACTAAGGGTACTGGCAGGTGCCCTTGACTCCCTGTGCTAGAGAGAAGTCAGACTCCTTTTGGCTTGTATGAGTTCACAAAGATGCCCTTTGGGATGAAGAATGCCCCGGTGCCTTTCCAGAGGCTGGTAGATCATATCCTAGCAGGAGCAGGAGGGTTTGCCCTTGCTTACCTAGATGATATTGCCATCTACAGCCATTCCTGGCCAGAGCACCTTCTGCATGTCAGGGAGGTGCTGGGCAGACTACAGAGGGCAGGGTTGACCATTAAGCTGAGCAAATGTCAGGTGGGTATGGTGGAGGTCTCCTACCTAGGGCATAGAGTGGGGAGTGGTAAGATAGGGTCAGAACCTGCCAAAGTGGAAGCTATTCAGGCATGGCCTGCACCTGTTACAAAAAAAAAACAGGTGAGGGCATTTTTAGGGATAGCAGGGTACTACAGAAATTTCACCCCCAATTATAGTACCATAGCTGCTCCTGACAAGGAAGAACAGGCCAGATAAGGTAGTGTGGACCCCAGCATGTGAACAGGCATTCCAGAAGCTTAAAGAAGCTTTGGGAGGACCCCCTGTGTTAGCCAGTCCAGATTACAGCAAAGAATTTGTTGTGCAGGTAGAGGCGTCAAACCATGGGGTGGGGGCTGTACATAGCCAGATTTCTTCAGAATGGGAAGAGCACCCAGTGGTTTATCTCAGTCATAGGCTCCATCCCAAGGAGGAATGGTATGCAGCTATTGAGAAGGAATGTCTAGCCATAGTATGCGCACTGCAAAAACTTTATCCTTATCTGTATGGAAGGAAATTCACTGTTATGACAAATCACAACCCCCTAACATGGTTAAACAGAGCAGCCAGGAAAATGCCAAGTTGCTAAGATGGAGCCTAGGGTTGCAAGCATATGATATGTCAGTGCAGCACCAGAGTGGGAGTATAAATGTCAATGCAGATGGGCTCTCAAGACAGGGAATGAGGTAGGTATACTCCAATACACCTAACCCTCTCAAGCAGCATTTCTCAAGGGTCACTTGAAAAACTAGCTTGAGTTCACCGGGGGGGGGGGGGTGTAAAGACTGGTAGAGAAGGGTGAAGGCTGCCAGCCTAGCCAGATAGAATTTTATACATAAGTCTATTATTTGTAAATATGAATGTGAATCACAGGCTTGTTGAACTTAAAACAGTTAAAAAAGCTAAGTCAAGCATTTCTTGTTGGTCCTTTGAAATTAAAATTACTTTATGTCTGTTCCTTTGAAGTTAGAATTTGGAGTTGATGAGTCTGGAGTAAGCATCCTACCTATTGTTTTAAGGCTAAAGTTAATGACCAGAATTTACATATGGAATGTCCTTTATTGCTCTAAGTGTAAAAGAATGTAAATGCAGTTTCTGTCAGCCTGGGAACACCAGGAAAGTGTAAAAGATGATGTGATGTTTAGCAGGACTGCAGTTTCAATTTAAACAGTGAGACCTAGAGATTATTAAGCATTTTTGTCTTGATATCCAAATTATCAGCATGTTGCCTGTTGTCTTATGTAAGTTGTCTTAGACTTGTATTTTCTTTTAGATTAGCTAGGAACTATAAAGTTTACACTAAGTGTTTTTCTGTGATGTCAGAACTGTACTACTGATTTATTTTAAGTATTTCTGTGTGATCTCTGAACTTTTGACTAGCACTGTGTAGTAGAAAAAGTATTTTCTTGTGGTTTTAATTATTTAATATTAAATATTTTAAAACCCTTTTAACTGTGGCTGGTTTGTGTAGAGATAAGTTAAGCTCTTTAGAGTACTTGTATGCCTTTGATAAAATTGCACAAAGCCACTCCTATAGCTTTAGCCCTGGGCTATACTACCAATTGGATAATAATATTGCACAGTAATTATTGGACACCCTTTTAAGGGCCTTTGAGTAGCTGGTAAGTATTAGTGGGTGGTGGCAAGTGGAACTACCATATAGTCTTGGAGAAAGGGGCACAGCTGGAGAAACTGTGCCAGCTGGAGAAACTATGAAGCACTGGTTGGTCAGAGAGGGTGCTAGAGGTTTTAGCTTACTCACTAGCCTGAGATCTGGACCCTAAAGCTGTGCTAGTGGGGAGTCTTATTGGGGACCTGGGGAGCAAGGGAGTGACCAGCCCCGGACTGACTGTGATCTCTGTGTGCTCTTAAGGGAAATAGCACTTACTGTGTGTGTGTTTGTTATCCTTTTCTCTCATATGAGACACCCCCTCTGATGTTAGTGATGAGGATTGAGGCTCCTTGATTGCTGGGTCAGGGCACGGGCATCACAGGGATAACTGCAATTATGGATACAGATAAGGGGGGATGGAATTTATTCCAGAAAACTGGCAAAGGGATCAAAGATATTGGGAGCAAATAATTAGAGAGGGAAAGGAATAGAATTGGAAGAGACCAACACTTTATTTGGACTGTAGGCTAGAGATTGCCTTCCCTGTCAAGGACTGATATCAGAGTATAGGCAAAGAGAAAGAAATAGGGGAGCTTAAGTGAAATAACAGTACTGGTAGAGTTTTTAGTAGAATCTAGAACAAAAGCTGCTGTTAAAAAGGGATAATTAGTACAGCATATAAAATGTTATGTGATAACTACAAGAATCAATCAGAGGAAGTTAGAAAGGATTAAGAAGAGACTGGATAAACAATGCACAAAGAAACAATATGGGGGGCAAAAGTATGTCTCACAAATATGCAACAAAGTAAAGAAGATTTAGGATCTTTGCTTGGAGGTGTTTACATAGGTACTTTTATACCCCAAGTAGAATCTAAAGAATTTTTCCTCAGGTAGATGGTAAATATTGGAAGGAATATTGGAAGTATATATTGGGGAAGGAAGAGGCAATTGGAAACATATTTTCTGGGAGTATAATGAGTTACAGACTTGGAAAATTCTCTGCAGACTACTCTAGTCTATCAGAAATACTGAGTAAGCAATTTGGTATAACTAAGGAAATTATTTTTTGAACTATAATATAGAATCAGAATTGCCTAGACATAGCAAGGCCTTGCTGACAATGATTATGGTGGTTGCCAGAAAAAGCAATTAGAAAATGGAATCAAAATCTAAACCACCTGTACTACAAGTAGTAAATATAGTAACAGAGATAAAACAACTGGAAATGGAATCTTTGGAAAGGCTAGGAGCAAATTTCATAGTGAAATGGGAACTGTGGGAATAATTCATGCAGATTAATATTTTGGAAGAGGAGTGAGGTTTAAAAGAAGGCAGGATTTGAATGAGCTATGTAATGTTTGACTTACAATAACTGGATAGATTACAAGTGATGTATAATGCTTGCAACTTCTTGTTTAAAACATACTGTACTTATGTTGCTATCCAGGGTGTTTTCCACTCATTTATCATGGACTGACCAAATTTGTTCTGTTTACCCACCAAATATATAATGCTGGCACCAAATATATGTTCAGGACCTCTAACCTCACAATACCCAGTAATGACAATTAAATAATATACAAGGGATGACTGGACATTCTCTGGTAGGAAAAAAGGATCTATCACTACTTCTCCTCATGCTTTGAAAATTATGCTCACTTTTACTTCGTAAAATAACTTGAACAGGGCTGAGATCTTCCAACAGTCCAGAGAAACAGAACAGGATGGCATAGTACAGGCAGTACAACTAATCTAATGACAAACTCAGCTACTTAAAAATGTATTTGTGCAGGAAAAAAGATGTCCTGGAATGAGACCAGGGAAAAATATTTTCTTGGTAATTTGGTGCCCATAATCAGCGACAGACAAACCTAACAGCCTATGTTAGTGATCTACAGATATTAGTGATTTTTCTCTTTTTTTTTTAATTTCTCCAAGTCTTTTGGGTTTCTAATACAATGATGGGAATGAACCCCATTCCTAAGTCAAAGTATGATTAAAATTCATGAAATTAATATTGTTTCAGTCTTTGATGTCAGCCTGTAGTGCTCTTTGTACTACCTGCAATTTGCTCAGTAATGACACTTTCTGCAGTTCATATGGAGTTGCATGTATTGGTAATATATCTAAATACGATTGTAAATTATTTTTTATAAGACCCGTTGCTTCTACTACTATTGGAACTGTCTGGGTATCTTTCTTCCACATTGCTCTCATTTCTGCCTGCAGATCCTGATATTTTATGACTTTGTGTCTCTCTGTATACACACAAGACACTGTAGTCACTGGGTGTAGCAATTTCAATGATCAATGCTACTTTTGTTTTCTTTTCTTGGACTACTATATCCAGTTTTCTTTTGAACTGTTGGTAATGGATGATCCCATGTGATGTAGACTTTTTCATTTTCTGTGAGGCTTTGTGACTCATGTTTCCGGTGTCTTTCAGCCACTTCAGTACTATAATGTTTGCCATCCCCAGTGCAGCAATCTCGCCACATTATTCTGCCTTTCAGTATACAGTCCTTCTGCCATTAGTATGTCACAACCAGCAACCTACATTTGTCTGTTTCTCCCACATGTTCAATGGACTTTATAAACCAACGTGTACAGAGCCCACTATCTTGGGCCGCCGATATTAACCTTTTATCTCTTGGTTTGAATTCGCCTCTCCTTAACCATTCCTGTGTTCATTCCTGATCAACATGAGGTTCTTCCAAATGTTTTCTATACTTGCAGCTATATTTATGCTTTTTCCACATTTCTTGTCATCTCATCTGATCCTTCACTTTATATTCTTTCTTTTGTTTTTTGGCACATTCAGTTGCTGCCTGCTTTTTAACTACTTTTGGTTTGATTTCCATTCTTGCTTGACGCCAATAAGCTTCTGCTAGATTAAGCAGAGAAGTCATCTTAGATTTATTCTCCTCATGTTTCAAAACTTTCACTACATTTGGGTCTTGTGAGGTCAGCAGATATATGTGGAGTCCAACGATTGCAGATCTATACATATAATCAATTTCAAGGAGGCCCATTCCTCCTTCAGAACAGGGAATATATAATCTTGGAATGCACTGATTTTTATAAATCATTTGGTGATCATGAAGCATCCTTCTTGTTTTCCTGTCTAATCTATCCAACACGGTTTGGGGCCAGTCAATCACTCCAAAATTGTAAGTTGGACAGGAAGGGCAAATTGGTTTATAGCTTGGATTTTGTTCCTAGATGTCAGTGCTGTTTTCACGATTAATTTAAGTCTTCTGAAGTATTCCTTACTAAGTTTTATTTGCATTTGTTCATGTTTTATTGTTGATCCTTCATCAATTCCCAAATATTTATACACTCCTTCTTGCTCAAGTTCTTTTATATCACATTCTTGTCCCAAACTGATGTTATCCTGGTGTTGCAGTTTTCCTGCTTTAAAGGCTGCTTTTGCACATTTATCAAGACCAAATGACATTCTTATATCATTTAGTTTTGACAACTCGCAGTTGTGCTTTCAATTCCTCATCTGATGAGCTATACAGTTTTAAACCATCGACAAAGAGAAGGTGAGAAGTCTTTACACTTTGTTGTTTTCTAGGAGCCAGATTATAGCCATGGCCTAAGCTGTTGACTAAACAGCTTAACGGATTAAGGGTAAGGGAGAATAGTAGCAGTGACAGAGAGTCACCCTGGAATATCCTCCTTTGAATTTTTATCCCTGTGATAACAATTTGTCCTTTATCATAGCTTAATTGCAAAGTGGTCTGCCACTGTTTCATGGTCACTGTAATGTAGTCAATCAGAGTGGGGTGTATCTTATACATTTTTAAGCACTCTTTTATCCATGAATGAGTGATACTATCAGATGCTTTGTGTAGTCAGTCCATGTCATACTTAGATTCTTCCCCTTTTTACAGTTCTCCACTATGACTTTATTTAACAACAAATGATCCTTTGTTCTATATGACTTTCTTTTATTGCCCTTTTCTTCTACTGTCATAATTGAGTTTTCTTCTAAATGACTATAAACTCTGTCAACATCAATTCCCATGTATAGTTTGTACATCGTCGGAAGGCAAGTTGTTGGTGTATAATTTTCAGGGCAGCTTGCAGGTTCACTCTTAAGCAGAAGCATTGTTTTTCCTGTTGTTAGCCAGGTTGGTGTCTGTTCTGGGTGCGCATATAAATACTTCTTACTCATGGCTAAATGTTTGTGCAAAGATGTTAATACTTTTAACCTGAAGTTAGGTACTGTGTCTGGGCCTGGGGTTTTCCAATTAGAGGCTTTTCTTAACTTTGTTTCAATCTCTCTGGCTGTTATTTCATCCCATTTCATATCCTGTACCTTTAAGCTTCTTATTCTTTCTTTTACTTCTTCTATCCACTTAGCTTATTTGTTATGTTCTACAGGATCTTCATAGATACTTCTCCAAAATGTATATATTTCTTCTTTTTTTGTCGGCCTTTCAATTCCTTTTACCTTATATCCCAGTACTCTATAAAACCTTTCTGGGTCATCAATAAATTGCACTTTTCCTTTATATTTATCTTTGTATTTTCTGTGTGATTACATATACCTATTTATTTATTTATTTATTTATTATTTTAAAAGTGTGGGTAGGATGGTCCTTTCAGTCATGATTAATTAATTGCTTATTAGAATTCTTCCAAGCGATACAAGATATCAAATAATCCCCCACACTGCAATGCTAAGCACAAGCCTTCATATGATCTTACAGTAACACTGCTTGTTAATCCCGCATCATTGAAGCAATAGATTCTCTTAAAGTGGAAGAAATGCTGCACTGTTTAAAATAATTCACTCAGCAGAAAAGAAAAGCAAAGAAAATCTATCAAAGAACAAGAGAAAAGTAAAACACAAGAATAACATGAAAGTTTCTATAAGAGAAAAGAGATGTTCAGAAAGTATATCATTAGGAAGATAATTTAGGATGATGCTGCTATGTGTGTGTGTGTGTGTGTGTGTGTGTGTGCACGCGCATGTGTGTGTGTGTGTGTGTGTGTGTGTGTGTGTGTGCATGTGTGTGTGTATGTGTATGTGTGTGTGTGTGTGTGTGTGTGTGTGTGTGTGTGTGTGTGTGTGTGTGTGTGTGTGTGTGTGTGCATATGTATGTATATGCCTGTGTGTGTGTGTGTGTGTGTGTGTGTGTGTGTGTGTGTGTGTGTGTGTGTGTGTGTGTGTGTGTGTGTGTGTGTGTGTGTGTATGTGTGTGTGTGTGTGTGTGTGTGTGTGTGTGTGTGTGTGTGTGTGTGTGTGTGTGTGTGTGCATGGATGTGTCTATTCATTTCTAAACTCTTTAGCTTGGTGAGTGCTATGGTGGAAGCAAGTAGAGCAAGATAGCCTGGACATCTCTATGCCTTACAGGAGTCTGTAGCTCTTCCTGGGGGGGGTGTCAAGACATTCCCAGACCAGCTGAGTCACATATCTCTTATCATGTCCTGGATCTACCCCAAAGCCTCTTCCCAGTATGTTCTGAGAGATACCCAGGAGGTATTCTCACTAGGTGCCCAGACCACCTCAAATGGTTTCTCTCAGTGGTCATTCTCTTAAGATCTTTCTGAACTGCCAAGCTTCTCTCCACATCAGTGATTATGAGCCTGGCAAACATAAGGGTAACCTCATTTCTGCTACTCGCCTCCATGATCACATCCTTTCATTCAGTACCCAAGGTCTGAGGATGGGGACTGAGACTTTCTTCCCAGGAGTTACCGCCTGCTTCTCCACTATGGTCTCAAACAACATCTACACTACTGCTAACTGTGTACCTACCTGATGAGCAGTCACCTAATCCCCTCCACCCTCAGTAATTAACAAATTCCCAAGATAGCTGAACTGCTCCTGCTGCTTCTACACTTTCAGAAAACATTCCATTTTTTCAGGAGAAAAATGATTTTGGATTTAAAAGTGTTGATTTGATTTCTATTCCAACTACTTCACATTCAGCAACAAAGCACTCCATGAATGCCAGAGGTCACAGCCACTTGAGGACAAGAAGACATCATCTGCAGACACCAAAGATACAACCCTTATGTTTCTAAATAGATATTCTTCAGACATCAACTTTGCTTTGATATCAGTTCAATGAAATTTGTAAAGAGGTAGGGAGACAAGCTACACTCTGGATGGGGGCTTATGTCCATCTTAAGCATATATGACTTAAAAGCAAGAATGCAGACATGTTTCTTGCTCTACAAAGACAGGGACTGCATGGCATGTAAGAGCCGCCCTGGAGCCTCATATTGTTTTAAATCCTCCCACAAAACATACCAGGATAGTCAGTCAATACAGACTTAAAGAAGAGGTTCTTCCACATCCCAAGGGAAATCAAGTCAGAGACATGGAATCTGAATGAGTTCTGTTTAAGACCTCACTTGCTGAAGTGGTGGCAAAGAGCTGTGGCTAAATGATGGTCAAGGTTGTCATGGGACCTTTTAGTGGACACCATGTTGAGGGAAGACATCAAGTTAGAGAAAGACGCTTTCCATTCAGTGTTAGTATGGGGTCCTCCTGATCTGACCGATACGTACTAGCAGAACAGGAGGGAAGCAGGTGTGCTAGTTACTGAAACAGACGCCTAGTTGTAAGAGTTGTTTGATGAAGCCATAGAGAATGACTTTTGGACAGTGTCAAAGAAGGTCTCACAGATCATCCTGTAACTCAGGAGGGTGGGATTTACATTGTCCAGACTATTCTCCATAAGGCTGGAAAATGCTGATCTCAGCTGGTGACATTGTTGGGAGGTGGAAGGAATACTTTGAGGAAGTTCTGAATCCACTGCAATGCCCACCTCTAAGGGTGTAGTGCTGGAAGCAACCAGTGAGAATGAATACATTTCTGTTTATGACATCATAGTGCAATGATTAAACAGCTACCTAATTACAGGGTTGCAAGAGGGGAACAGATTTGTCTGGAAGTGCTGAAGATGCTAGGAGTTGTTGAGATGTCATTGGGTAATGCTCTTTTTCAATGTTTTGTGGAAGACAAAAGCATCTCTGGATTGTAAAACTGGGGTGGTAGTACCTGTGATCAAAAAGAGGACAGGAGGATGTGCTACAATAACAGAACTATCTAACTCTTCAATATGGGTGCCACAGCCAAAACAGTACAAAGTTTCTTTCACAGTGTGCACTCATTAGATGGGCTGCACAGTACATGGCTGTGAGATGTCATCTTTATGGGCCACATCCATACTACATTACAATGTGCAGGCAACATAATATGTCCACATATAAGAGATCAGCTGCCAAACTGATGGAATTATGGTGGATGAGGTGAGATATATGGAAGGCTGAATTTAACTTCTACAATGCATTAATACATAGCAATGTGCTATTATAGGGAATAGATTGTACATAACTGCATTATACAGGTCCTAATGAGAACATCAAGCCATTCTTTGTCCAATAATTCAAGGCTCTGGAGGATCACATAACTCGTTATGACCTAAAAAACATATCTCAGAACATCTAGGGTGGCACGTCAGTTCTCTTCTGCAGAAATAGTGTGTGTATTTTCATTGTTTATTCATCTCCTTGTCTCTTATATTTTAAGAAGTGTCATTACTTCTTGTCAGGATCTAATGGGAAATAATTATAATGCATCAATAATGATACTTTGTAATGACGTGATTATATAATATATAAACTGATATGAAAGCCATGAAGATATAAATCAGTACATTAAGAATTTATATTTCCCAAGTATTGCATGACCTGTTTTATTGTGAAAACGTACATTTCTGATTAGTAATGGTATTTACTCTCAATTTGTTTGCAGTAATTTTAGAAAATGTATATAATTTCACTTCTGTGTATAATACTATCCCTTTACCAGTTCTAGACTACTAAGTATTATGAAATAATATTAAATTAAGTATCACTGCATCAATGTCTGACAGGCAAAATAATTGTTCATAGGTTCATAGGTTCATAGGTTTATACTAGGCTATCTGCCCTAAGGCATTTATAAGCCTAGCCCAAATTATTGTGGCTTACGCCACCCCTTATATGAAAAAATACTGTGCCCATTAGTTTGTTGTGCCTCTGTCCAGCAGTGACACAGAGATGATTGCTGGGGTAAACCTACGATCTCCCATCCACAGGTCTAGATTTCTCTTGAACAGAGTCAGCGAGGTGCTCTGCCTCACATGGACCGGGATTTTATTCCACAGCATAGGGAGTCTCTGAGTGATAAATCTATCCCTCCAGCACATCCTATTTATATCCGTGCTAAGGTTTAAGTCGCTTGCTCTAGTGGTTTTGGTGGATTTGGATTTTTTGAGGTGGAGCATGTCCATTAATTCCGGGTTGGACATGGCCTTGTATGTCAGACACAGGTCACCTCTGAGCAGGCGGTATGTGACTGAATAGAGCTGGAGTTTCTTCAATCTGGCAGCATATGACAGATTTTGGAGTCCCTTTATCCTTTTGGTGAGGAACTTTTGGGGTCTCTCCAATTGCTGCAGATGTCGGGTGAGATACATCCCGAATGGGGCATTGTACTCTATCATTGGTCTGATAAGTGAAGAGTACAGGGGAACAATGACCTCACTAGATCTGGATGTGAATCCCTTCATGATCAGGTGGGCAATGTAGAAGGTCTTTCTAACCACTTTAGCAATGTGAGTGTCAAAAGAAAGGCCACTGTCAACCTGGGTCCCCAGGTCCCTGATAACCTCTTCTGTGCTTAGTGGATTGCCACCTATATGGTAGCTTGGGGTTACCTTGTTTTTCCCGAAGGGTATGACTATACATTTTTGGCGTTTAACTTCAGGCCATGGCTCTGGCACCAGCTATCTGTTTCCGTGAGTCCCTTCTGAAGGATATCCGTGTCCGATGCACTTTCCACTATGGCGCCCAGTTTGCAGTCGTCTGCAAAATTTGTCAGCCAAAGTCCTCCCATGTTGGCCTGTACTTCTGAGAAGTAGATGCCAAACAATAGGGGGCCAAGGACCGAGCCCTGTGGGACACCACTTGTGACCGGCTTGGAGTCTGACACAGCGCCAGCAACTCTAACCCTGTGGGTTCTGTCCTTAAGCCAGTTTGCAACCCATCTTGTGGCATATGGGTTTACATTTAAGCTGGTAAGTTTTTCTACAATACCCGAGTGGGGTATTGTGTCGAAAGCCTTTGCAAGGTCAAGGTAGGCTGTATGGACTGCCTTTCCCTCATCAATGGCCTTGGTGACTGTTTGAAGAAGTCGACCAAGTTCAAAAGGCATGATCTTCCCTTGACAAAGCCAAACTGGGTCGGGTCCAATGTCTGCAAGTCCCTATATCTTTGTTTATGAGCTCCATTATGATCCTCTCCATAGCTTTGCAGACTAGACTTGTTAAGCTTATGGGGGTAATTACCAGGGTCCGTGAGGCCGCCTTTGTGGAGTGGGACCACAGTTGCCGTCGCCACTCCTTGGGCACGTATCTTGTGGTAAGGCTGAGATTAAACAGCTGCCTTATGTGCGGGTTTAATTCCTCATTTAGCTCGTGTAGCACACAACCGGGACACCATCCGGTCCCATTGATGCTGTGTTTTTAGCTTTAGAGAGCAGCTTTCACCTGCGCATTTGAGATGTCCAGGAGGCTACACTCGGCTGGGATAGTTATCTCTCCTTTAGGGGAGAGGGGTGAAGTTTGCACTGAACCTGTCTGCCAGTATGTTGGCAATGTCTGTGGGTTCAGTGATTTTTGTATCATTTTGGACTAATTCTGAGCATATCTGGGAGTTTCCACCCAGGTTCCTAACATAGCTGAAAAAGGCCTTATGATTGTCCTTTGAATCCATGGCAATTTTTCTCTCAAAATTGGCCTTAGTTGATTTTATGAGTGCTCGTATTTTTTACTAATAATGATCAGGGTGACTTCCCTTTTATGGATTTTGTTCTATCATGTAATAGCTTTCTCCTCTTATTGTAAAGTTTGTTAATGGCTGGGGTCCACCAGACTGGACGTTTGCCCTTTGTGGAAAAGTCTTGGTTTTATTTGGGATTGCCTGATCCATGCAGTCCTGGAGGTGTTCATAGAAGGCATTTGTAAGGGCTTCCGCAGCTTGGGTTGTGGTTTCCTCTGGCTCAGGGGCCTTGAAGGATACCACACCAGTCTTGAGTAGTGTGAAGTTTGCTTTAGAGAAGTTCTTCACTATGGTCTTTTTTGCTTGGGGTGGGGGCGGGATGTGGATTTCCAGTGAGATTAGTTTATGATCAGATCTCACCAATGAGAGATATACTTCCGGTTTGGAGCATTTTGTCCCCATGTTTGTGACAATGAGATCTAGTATATTTTCTCCTCTCGTGGGAACAGTGACTAGCTGTTCCATGGCATTTGAATTTATGAACTCCAGGAACCGTTGGGCTAGAAAGTTAGGGCTTGAGTAATGTTCCCAGTCTATATTCGGGTAGTTGAAGTCACCCAATATGATGGTGTTTGGAGATACATTTATACCCTCCAGTGTCTTCAGGAAGGCTGTGTGGGGTTCCTGAGTTTGAGAGGGTGGCCTGTAGCATGCTACAATTTGTAGAGCAGTTTTGCCTATGGTTAGTTGCACCTGGATGGTTTCCGAAGCTTCGTGCGTTGCCACCAACCTGGAGGTGTGAGTATCCTTTATGAATATGGATACACCCCCTCCTTTTGTGGTGTGTGGTCCGGGTTTTGGGGCCGGAACGCATGATATGAGGTAAAACCTAATAGTGCCGGGGTGCTCTCAAGAGCCTTGAACCAGGTTTCAGTTACAGCACAGACATCGATGTTCTCCATACTGAGAAGGGCCTCGAGTGCGTGCATTTTGAGATTTAGATGTCTGGCATTGAGCAGCATTACCCTCAGTTTCTTCCCATTTTTGTTTTCTAGGGTGGTAGGTTTAGAATTTGAGCCTTGCCTAAAAAAGGCACTATGGGGGTGGCAAGAGCCTTAGCCAATATCCGGAATCCCAGGGGTGACAGGTGCAAGCCGTCCCTTGCGAAGCAGCGTGGCTTGTCAAGCATCTGTAGTAAGCCCGGTGCATTTTGTGGAAAATCATCTTCCACACATACATGAAATAATGTGCCTGTAATTCTTTGTACTCACTTAAATCTGCTAGTATCATTATATTTCACCACTGCTTCCATCAGCTATATTGAATTATATTATTTTATTGTTTGTTGTTACCATTATCATATGAGGTATTTTTGTTATTTGCATGTTATTGCATTGTGATCCATTTATTCACCAATGTATTTATTCCCTGAAACAAAGCACTGTGTCATTGAAATGAGAGAACTGATAATATTCAAAATATACAGACTAGGAAAAACAAAACTAGCAGATTTATGGTCATCTCTTTACAGCAAAGGTCTCTACTACATTACTCTATCAAAGATTGGCTGTATAACCACAACACAATGTTCTCTTCATTTAGTCTGTGCATTGAGCTATAAATTTCCTTTTCAGAGGCACTTCTCCTTATCACATCTTCTTGCTTCCAGCTCACTAACCAGGTCACTTCGCTCTTCTACACTCTCAGCTTTTCCTGTCTGTCACCATCCTCATTATTTATTTATTGGCAGCAAAACCTTTGCTATTCATAGACCCAGATGCTGAAAATCTATTCTTATTGTTTTCTTTCCTTGGAAAATTTTAGTTTACACTTTGGACCTTCCTTAAAGATAAAGCACTGTGTAGTTGTTGTACAGGTGTTACACAAATGCCTACACCTTTAACACTGTTCTTACCTATATGCCTTAACTCCCACATTATACAACGACCCCCCATTAAATATTCAAAAACGTGCACACTGATTGGTCAGCGTGCAGGTTATAAATCAGAGTTATAGTAATGGAAAAAGGTCCGGTCGCCCGGACTTTTTCCATTACTATAACTCTTTTTTTTACAGCAACGGAGAACACAAGATCTCCATTGCTTCACACTGTCTCGCTATGTTAAACGAGTTTAACATAGCGAGACAGCTCTAAAAAAGCAACGGCGATTCTCCATTGCTTTTTTTTAAAGCTGTCTCGCTATGTTAAACTCATTTAACATAGCAAAACAGTTTTTAAAAAGCAACGGAGATCTTGCTTTCTCCATTGCTTTTTTCAAAACTGTCTCGTTATGTTAAATGGGTTTAACATAGCCAGACAGCTTTAAAAAAGCAATGGATATTCTCTGTTGCTTTTTTTAAAGCTGTCTCGCTATGTTAAACCCATTTAACATAGCGAAACAGTTCTTAAAAAGCAACAGAGATCTTGCTATATCTGTTGCTTTTGCCCACAGCAATGATGTACTGCGTAGGCATGCGCATGCGCAGTACATCAGAACAGCAGCAAAATACCAGACAGCTGCGGAAGGGCAGCAAGGAGGCATTATACAATGCCATTATTTAAGAAAAGTAATTATTTTTTTTTCTTAAATAATGTCATTGTATAATAGCAATAACCTACTTCTGGGTGTGGGTAATGCTGGATTTATCCATGGTTGGCTTTGTTTGGCCACTCGGGCTTTGCCCTCATGACCAAACCACACCAACTGTGGGTAAATCCAGCATTACCCACACCCAGGCGTGGGTTATTGCTATATTATTTACTGATCCTCAGGGTGTCACACAAGCTAGATACTGCATATGCTACATACTTTTTCTGAAGGATTGTGTTTGTTGCTCTTGTGTTACTGTATTTCTTTATCACAGCACTGTTATTGTATTCCTTCAAGCAAATTATAATAATTTTGGTGGTTATCTAAACACATGTTCATATTTAGATTATAAGTCTACCATTTTGACAGAGGTTAAAATAGGTTCCTATAAACATAGCCCACGTACTTGCTCAGATTAAATTAACATTATAAAATAAGATTATATCTGTTATCAAATTTTCCAAAGATAATGTCATTATAAAAATAAATAAAATATCCTTCACTGTAGGTTTAGGGAACTCTTTGTATTATAAGTGGTAAAGCAACAAATAGTTTATAGGTTTATAGATTAGTACTAGGCTAACTGCCCTTGTGGGACATTTTAATCCTAGCCAATTATCCCATGTGAGAATCAAACCCTGGACTTTGGGGATGTATGTTAAACACCTTAACCATTATGCCAACCTCTACAGTGCAAGAAATTTTACTTGTCACCCAAGCAGACCCCCACTGAGGAGGTTATTAAGAAAAGTACTAACAGAGTTTTTAACACTGTAGTAGCACTACAAAGCTAACTAGCAGTTCAGAAACATCCAAGATTCAGTCTTCTCAACTGTCCAGATTTTTGCCTCATCTCTATTCTGTTTGGCAGAAAATGTGTGATTTTCTAGCAAGTTGCTGAGGCTTGATGTCACTAAATAATGACATACATTAAAGTTTCAGACTTCATATTCCCCAGAAAGTAAATGCTAACACAAATCCTGTTATTCTAACAACTTTCTAAGTCATAAGATCAGTATTTAAAACCTGTCCCTATTTTTGGGCCTTTGTCCTCCCATTATTTTAGGCTTTATCCAGATTTCTTGGGCTAAGAGGCTGAGACATATCAAGTCCCACATTTAGACAAAGATCATTAGTAACTGGCTTGCATGCCTCTGAATCAAACATCTAATCAGAGTAAAGAACTGTGTTAGTGTTGTTGCACAGGCACTTACAGACAGTCACACACACACAAAACACACATGCACAAACACGCACATTCTGACACAACTACAAGGACTCAGTGACAGTCTCACATATACCTATACCCCCACTCAAACATATACATATTCTGACACAAATAGATAAACACACACAATTACGTGTCTCATATAACACACAAGCACGTGTGTGTGTGTGTGTGTGTGTGTGTGTGTGTGTGTGTGTGTGTGTGTGTGTGTGTGTGTATATATACACACACACACACACACACACACACACACACACACTTATTTTGATACAAATTCAAGACACCCAGATGATCTCTCACACATATGCACAAGCACATGCACACACGTATACCCCCCCCACACACACACACACACACACACACACACACACACACACACACACACACACACACACACACACACACAGAGCCTTGCCATACTTAGCTGCTGTAGCACTAGCTACCTTGTTGCATCCATAGACAGCAGTGAGTGTACACTGTAAAACAGTGCAACATTTATGGAAAGGAGAAGCAAAACTAATCAATACAAAAAGGCAACACCAAAGATAATTAAAGAGAAATACAGGAAAAGGCATCCAGGTATAGAAAATTTTACAATACAAAGAATAAGGAAACAAAGAGGAAAAGCAGAAAAGAGAAAGAGGTTTAGTAATGGAGAAGTTAAGGAAATAGAAACCTGAGATTATGGATTACCTGAGAAGTGAAATATTTAGTGTAGAAAATCTAACTTTGATAACATTACAGCAGGATAAAGGAATGGAAACCCAAATTAAGGAGAAACTAGTGGAGCAGAACACATCTGATCAGTTGTCATATGAAGATACTTTGGAGCCTTCCACGGGAAACCAGTACAACAGTTCAGTTGGAGTTGCACAGCAAAGGTTGGAACAGGAAACTATGGCAACTCTGACATGGTCAATGTTGTGTTGTGATAGGCCAGTGAGTTCCCATATGAAAGAGCAACAGATGACACAGGATGAAACTGAAGAGAATGTGGCACAGGAAGATGCTCTTGAACTTTTTGTAGAATGCCCGCAGGAAATTGAGAACAAAAAATGTGCCCTCAGTTTAGAAGAAAATGATCTAAGAGAAGAGTTGCTTGATTTAATAGAGATGGACAAACTTATTAAGATCAATGAAAAAATAGACTACAGAAAGTCAACAAAAAACAAAAAGTTAGAAGTTTGATAAAACAAATACAGTAATTAGGACTGTTCATAGAGATTCATGCAATATAACAGAAGTAAATAAGATATATTACTGTGCAGCTAAATTAATAACAGGTGAAGTCTGACCACAAAAACACAGGACAGTAAGGGAAAGGAATGGGAGAAATCAAATGTCTTCATGGAAGTATTGAATAGCGAAAACTGTAAAGCAATTACGACAACAGATGTCACTGTTAGAAGAGTATAGAAGAAGGAACAGATCAACAAAAATACTCAGAAAGATAGACATAATAAAAGCAATGTGTAGTATTAGAACAGATCATGATCTATCATGCACTATCGCAAATAATACATTAAAAATATCAGCACAGGCAGAAAAACTTGGAAGATATGCAGATAAATATAACAGAAAAGTACAGAATAAGCAATTTACTGATGAAAAAGTTTTATAGAGTATTTGGAAACAAGGCAAAAGTAACTGAAACACCACCAGAAAAAGAAGAACTAGATACATTTTGGAGAAATATCTATGAAGATCCTGTGGAACATAACAAAGCTGCTAAATGGGTAAAAGAAGTAAAAAAATATATAAGAAGCTCAAATATACAGAATATGAACTGGGATGCAGTAATGGCCAGAAAGATTGAAACAAAGTTAAGAAAAGCCTCTAATTGGAAAACCCCAGGCCCAGATGCAGTACCTAACTTCTGGCTAAAAGTATTAACATCTTTACATGAAGATTTACCCATGATTAAGAACTATTTGTATGTGCACCCTGAATAGACACCAACCTGGTTAACAATAGGAAAAACAATGCTCCTACTTAAAAGCAAACCTACATGCGTTCCTAAAAACTATAGGCCAATAATTTGCCTTCCAATGATGTATAAGCTATACACTGGAATTGGTGCCAACAGAGTTTAACATCACTTGGAAGAAAACTCAATCATGCTAATAGAACAAAAGGGTAACAAAAAAAAAGTCATATGGAACAAAGAATCAGTTGCTGTTAAAGTCAAAATGGAAAACTGCAAAAAAGGGGGCGAATCTAAATATGGCATGGATAGACCATAAAAAGCATTTGGCAGTATCCCACATTCATGAATAAAAGAGTGTCTAAAAATGAATAAGATACACACTAAACTGATTGATTACATTACAGTGACCATAAACAATGGCATCCCACTTTGCAGTTAAGCCATGATAAAGGACAAATTATTATTCCACGGATAAATTTCAAAGGGGGCTATTCCAGGGTGTCTCTTTGCCACCGCTGCTCTTTTGTCTTGCCCTTAACCCACTAAGCTGCCTACTTAACAGATTAGATCGTGGCTATAATTTGGCCCCAAGAAAACAACAAAGTAGAAAGACTTCTCATCGTCTTTATGTGGATTATTTAAAACTGTATAGTTCATCAGATGAAGAACTGAAAGCACAACTGCAAGTGGTCAAACTTTTTCAGATGATATAAGAGTGGCTTTTGGTCTTGATAAATATACAAAAGCAACCTTCAAAGCAGGAAAGCTGCAGCACCAAGAAAACATCAGTTTGGGACAGGAATGCAATATAAAGAACTTGAGCAGGTGAGGGTGTATAAATATTTGTAAATCGATGAAAGGTCAACAATAAAACATGAACAAATTGGAATAAAACTTAGTAAGGAATACTTTAGAAGACTAAAATTAATAGTGAAAACAGCACTGACATCTAAGAACAAAGTCCAAGCTATACATAAATTTGCTCTTCCTGTCCTAACATACAGTTTTGGAGTGAATGACTGGCCCAAAAAGGTGTTGGACTGGTTGGACTGGAAAACAAAAATGATGCTTCATCCTTATCAAATGATTTGTAAAAATCAGTGTATACCAAGACTATACATTACATGTATAGCTTTGCAATTGTAGGACTGCATACATATCTGCTGACCTCAGAAGACCCAAATACAGTGAATGTTTTAAAACATGAACAGCATAGGGCTAAGATAACTTCCCTGCTTAGTTTAACAGAAGCATATTGGTGTCAAGCAGGAATGGAAATCAAAGCAGAAGTAGATAAAAATCAGGGAGTAACTGAATGTGCCAAAAAACAAAAGAAAGAATTTGGTCTCTGCTGTTTTGTTCTGAAATAGTATGGTGAATGTTGTCTTTTAATTACTCTGCCATGCTGGTTCAATCCATAAGGCTCTTGGGCGTAGCACCTGCCTAACTTATACTAGCCATGCCCCCAGAATGACACACTTGCATGAGGCATTATTCAGTACATCAGTATAACCCTACTCACTAGAGGCTTTATACCACTGAATGTTGCAGCTGTCTGTGAATTGTCTAGCAGTAGCACACTGAGAAATCTTACTAGAAAAAAACTATTACAATACAGCAAGCAGTTTGCTACAGCTGAGATCACATACAGAGAATTGCAACACTCAGGTTTGTCTGCAAAAGCAAGACTGGCTTTTAAAAGCTGGTATTACACTAAAGAGCAATTGGGATGATGGATGGCCTATCACACTTCCCAACACTTGCGACTGGGCAGTTGCTTCTTTCAACCTGCCCTAGCTACTCTACTGCTATCACATTTTACTTTGAAACATATCCATCTGCTGATGCATTGGGATCTTCACCACAGTACATCTCATCTGTTTACTAATGGCAAGGTTTGTGGCATATATGGCCAGATTCCAAAAGAATTGCCCTCAGTGTAAGTGACTTACTCTTGTATATGTCTGCCCTAATTCTGAAAGACTTGTTCTCTGTATAAGTGACTTACTTCAGTGTTAGGACTATCTATAAAAAGTCTTACACTAGGAACCAGATTCCAAAAGACCTGCTCTCAGTGTAAGTGACTTCCAGTATATTCACTTACACTAAGAGGAAGTTCTTTGGAATCAGGCTCATGAACTACTATCTCAGTTAATAGTTTTTGCTGTGGAGCACTAACCCATTTACTTAACTGTATCCTCATAAAAGTGATAAAATCTACTCCCTCTAATTTCTCTGAGATAGCTGAAACCTCAGATTCTCTCTTAATGATGTCTCTTTAAGTCTATTATTTTTTAAATAGTTCCTCCTAAGAAGCCTCATTTTCTACCATTATATATTTATACTAATCTCTGACTTCTGCAAATCAAGTCAGTTCATCACAATGTTTATTTAATATTTCTTCTATTTTTTCCAATTTTTATTATTTGTATTTATGTATTCTTTTAATGTCCCACCTATTTTGAAGACTTCTGAATGCGTTTTGTTTATTTTTTCTTGTAGGATGCTGGAAGCTATCTTTTGCACCGAGGCTACAAACTGGTCTTCTTCCTTTTGATCAGCCACAAGGTTAATATCCACCAAAACATACTTCTCCTTTTTTCATCGACTTTATATAGACTTTCTATTTTCTGTCATTTAACACTTAGGCATTGTACTTGCTGGCCAGTAGCCAAATTAATGCAAACTGAATAAATGAATAACTTTTATTTGCTTTTTTTTTTCTGACTTCTTAGGTTGCACACTGGGACAGCTCTAATTAGCTTGCTGTTCAGTCAGCCACTACATTGAAATCTCATAGTCCTGTAATTAATCTTTCAAAGTATCAGAAATGAAGCCTGTGTAAAATCTATCCAAACCATATCAGACACTGTTTACTGCACTCAACATTCCCAGCGACAACAATCCATTCACATCCCTCAACACCTTCTACAGATTTTTACAACCTATACCAGACAAGTGATTACACCCACACCAAAGGAGATTAATAGGATCTCCATCTCCCTGGTTGTCACATGACATAAAGCAACAACTGTAGCAAAGGGATGGGGTTTAGTATGACTGTAACACCAATCCAAACCTTCTAAATCTTTAAGAAAAAAAAGGCATGCACTGCAACAAACTCAGCTAAAGTAATCTTCATAAAATTAAGCAATTTAAAAGAAAAAAAGAAAAATAAGTAAACATCTTATATGGTCTCTCCTGAGCAATCCAGAAAAGCAATTCAGCCCCCTTAGAAATAATTTAAATCTCACAGATGACAGACTCATAAATAAGGATTTCTCAAATGTAGTCAAAAACTCAGTATAAATTCCTGCAAGTCCACATATATTCTTCAACTTACAATACTCATCCATGTTCCATTGTACACAAACAGAATCATTAAATGAATTACTAGTATTACCTTTTTTCTACTTCAGACACATAACCACTAAGCAAATGAAAGATACTTTTGAGAACCTAGATATAATTAAAGCTATCAAATGTTAAGAAGTATGCCCAAAGTTTCTCAAAATAATGTCACATATACCAAAATTGCCCAAAAAAGTTTATACCCTTACATCAAATCTGGATTTGTTCTTCATGACTGGAAACATTTTATCATAGTGCTCAGTCTTGAAACTAGTGATCTCAAACAACTATCTGATTATCAACTCATTGGAATTCTAGGCACCTTACCAAAAAGAGCTAACTCTCCTATGTGATCAACGTATGGAATCCCAAATTTGCGCAATGTAGCTTTAGAAATGGTTGCAGTAGTCAAGTAGCTATAAATATCATAACTAATATCTATAAAGCTACGAAACAGGCATGCTGACTGACATCCTGTTTATCAACTTACAATACACACTAGTATCTGTAAACCATTTCATATTATTTTAAATCTTTACACAAGTATGCACTAGCTCAGGAAACCAACAACTGTTCTCCTACTACCTCCAAAAACAGAGCCATCACAATACAGTATGAAAACTACAGTTCATAGCATGGAGCATGTATTGCAGAATCCATTAAGGACCCATAGGAGGGTCTGTATTACAACGTCAAACTCACAGGAGTCCGAGCATTGTAATATCAAACCCAAATGTTCGAAATAGAAAAATAGCGAAGCCACGGCACGGATTTTTTTCCCAGGGAAAATAATTGGTGGGCCGTTTTCGGGGCTTTGCTATTTCCTCCACTGTGGTGCGATCTCGGAGCTGGTATATTTAAGTAGGGGGGTGTGGGGGCACAGCCCCCTACATTGCGGGGTGTGGGGGGCTTTAGTTTAAGTTTAAAGTGTGTGTTTTTTTTTTGTACTGGAACAGCGATTTTTTTCCCTGGGAAAAAAATTGCTGTTCTTTGTTTTCTTAATTCTTGGGTTTCGAACTTCATGGTTCGATATTACATTGTTTGAACTCCTGTGAGTTTGACGATGTAATATAGACTCCCTATAGGAGGCCCTCTGTTCTCCATTTTCCCTCAAAACTTACTATTCAATTTACCTACCATGTAGTGTACTTTGTATGTAAATGACATTGTTGTTCTCAGGTTCAACTCTTCTTTATCAAAACTTCAACAAGATCAGCAAATGGAAATGGCTACCTAAAATGGATCAAGTAATCGGCTGGCCCAAAATAAAACAAAACCACTCTGTAGTCATCACACACTTAAAATCATTCAATTCCTACAATTATTTGCCCCTCAAAGAACAAAGACAATTTTCTAGCTGGACCAGCATCTAATACTCAAATCACATGCCAACCTCATAAACCCTCATGTTCTAACACAACTTAAAGTCACTTATAATTATTCAAACAGGCTTACTTAAGAAACCCAAAAACCAATAGCGATCCAAATTCTACTGCCCAAGATACTATACTGCTTAAAAATGTATGCCCTAAACTCCATACATACCATTCAGGGGCTACAGGTAGCAGTTAATAAGGTCTGTTTGGTTTATAAATCTAGACAGCCCCAAAGAACAGCACTGTTTCTCTCTACAAAGAACTAACTGGATACCAATAACCAAAAGAGCAACACTTTCATTAAACTGCACAATTACCAAACTGCTATTTTACTCATTCTGTCCTCTACTGGCCTCATTACTGAGACACCGCGATACTACCTACTCAATCTGCCGATATACAGATGACTCACACACACTCTTGTGAGACCCCCATACTTCAAAAATATAAGTGAGAAGGCATTTTCTCAGCTTGTTCCCATTTCACTGAAATGCTGCCAAAAGAGCTTAGTGAATTCAGGTTATTTAAAGAGAAATTGCTGTAGTATCTAAAGGAAAAGTACAAGTGCTTTTGTTTTAACATTGATCAAAATACAGAGCATTATATGTATGATGTACATATGTAAATATGAATGTCATATATTTTCTGAGGAAATTAGTCTCTTTATGACCTTGTTTGATATGTGAACTATATTCTTTGCTACTGTGCAACTATTATTGTGGCCTGTTTGATATCTGATCTGTAATGTTTGCACTGTTATTAAAACCTGTAATGTATTCTATAGTATGTATTAAATCATATATGCCATTACTGGCTAATTGGCACTGATCATGGCAAAAAAGGGTTTATGGAATACCCATTCACCTGGTTAACAAAATAAATAAATACTTATGTTCAAGCTTTAAAGTTGTCAAGGAACACATTTGCTTGAATATTATGTTCAGATTTCTTAGGTTCTATCCATTCATCCAAGGCTAATTTGAGGAGTTGTATATTTTTGAACATTCTAATATACGGTAGAATCTTGTCCATATCCTTGTAAGTACATGTTTGATACATCTGTTCCTTCTATACATGGTATTTTGAGTGACACAGAGTTTAGCATTTCTAGTTATATAGGTGGATAGATTAATGTAAATTTCTAAGCCCAGCAACACTTTATATATGTAATCTGAAAAGGATTTATATGCAACACAACGTTCTTTGTATGAAAGTTCATGCTATATATATTGAAAGTGGTTAATCTTTTTGTATTATCCAATTACATGATAGTCAGAATTCTTTGTGAAATTTCACCGCATTAGCTTGAGATGTCATTTATATTAACTAATGTGTAAGTACAGAAATTTTAATTGCATTATACAGTATGCTGGACTAAAGTTCTGTATTAATTTGTTTGAGCATATGGGTCATGTGTGGCCAAAGACAAGCTTACTTACACCCTATTTACACAATTAAATGTATTTCAATAGCACAATCTTCCTAAGGGTATTATTCTTTACAGTAAGAGTCTAATCCATAAATGAAAAATCTTTGCTTGCAGGAATGGGTCCCTATTGAAATCTCTTGGACTGCTAAGTCCCACAAAACAGAAAAAAGCAGAAAAATTAGTAGATGAGTTAATATCAAACATCACTTTCTCGTTTAAACTTGTTTTTCACATGGCACCTCAAACTTACATATGCCATCTCTTGAGATTGCCATACCACAGAGAAAAGGGGATAATCAGTTAATTAACAATTTGGACTTTGTATATGTAATTCCAGATTTTCAGCCATTCGGTCTCTACATTTCAGGACTCTGTAATGAGAGTTCTGAGATTTTAAATGATTACCTATAAAGGAACACAGTTGGCATAATGAATAAGATCTTCACTTCCCATGTACAATGCACAAGGTTTGATCTTGACCTCCGGCAAATGCCTGTATGGCATTTGGATGTTCTCCCTCTGTTTCTGTGGGGCTTGTCCCAGCTTCCAAAAACATACCTAGTGTTTCCACTCAGACTCACCCAAGAATAGAGTTGTGGGCAGCATCACAGACTTTAGGTGGTGTCTAACAACTTGCATAGACCATCTGCTTTGGGCATCAACTGTGGTAGTGTATTGTCATCCCCTTTGGTAAAAACTCTGTACCCATGAACTACCACATAGCTGGTAGTCTACTTAAGGCCGAAAATGTGATAAGAGACCTTGGGACACAGGTGGACAGTAGTCTCTCCTTTGATAATCACATCACCACAGTGGTCAGGAAATCCTTCTACATGGCTCATCTCATCACAAAAGGATTCTCATCCAGGAAAAAAAGAGGTCATTGTTCCCCCTCTACTCATCACTCATTAGACCCATTATAGAGTACAATGCCCCTTTTGGTATGTAACTTACATGACATCTACAATAACTGTAAAGACCACAGAAATACCTCACAAAGAGAATTACTGGCCTCAAACAGATGCCCTATGCAGACAGTCTCCAAAATCTACAGCTTTACTCCATTGCATATCGCCTACTCAGGGGCGATCTCTGCCTAACATACAAAGCTATGTCAAACCCAGAGCTGTTGGACATGCTCCACTTAAAGAAATCCCAATCCCTCTGAGCTACACGCTCTAGGGAACTAAACCTTGCAACCACAATAAACAGAACATGCTGGAGGGATAGATTCCTGTCCCAGAGACTTCCCATACTCTGGAACAGACTACCTATAGGTTCATAGGTTCATAGGCTGATACTAGGCTATCTGCCATAGGGCATTTATAAGCCTAGCCAGAGTGTGTTTGGCTTTCGCCACCCTTTTAGATTAGTTGACTGTGCCTCTGTATAGTAGGTCACAGAAGATAGCCCTTTTAAGGTTAGTTTACTGTGCCTCTGTCTAGTAGGGACACAGAAGAGATCCCAGGGGTAAACCTATGATCTCCCATCCACTCGTCAAGATTTCTCTTGAAAAGGGTCATTGAGGGGTTCTGCCTAACATGGATTGTGATTTTGTTCCACAGTGAGGGGAGCCTCTGGGATATGAATCTGTCCCTCCAGCATGTCCTATTTATTTCTGTGCTGAGGTTTAAGTCCCTGGAGCATGTAGCTCTAAGGGATTTGGACTTCTTGAGGTGGAGCATGTCCATTAATTCTGGTTTGGACATGGCTTTATACGTCAGGCACAGATCGCCTCTGAGTAGGCGGTAAGCAACTGAGTACTGCGTAGGGCATCTGTTTGAGTCCCTTGATCCTCTTGGTGAGGTACTTTTGGGGTCTTTCCAGTTGCTGCAGGTGTTGGGTAAGGTACATCCCAAATGGGGCATTGTATTCAATTATGGGCCTGATGAGTAGAGGGGCACAATAACCTCTCTTGATCTAGATGTGAACCCTTTCGTGATAAGGTGGGCTATATAAAAGGTCTTTCTAACCACTTTGACAACGTGATTGTCAAAGGAGAGATTGCTATCTACTTGGGTCCCCAAATCCCTAATTACTTCTTCCAGATTAATGGATTACCACCTATGTGGTAATTTGTGGGCACTTTGTTTTTCCCAAAGGGGATGACTATGCACTTTTTGGCATTTAGCTTTAGGCCATGGCTCTGGCACCAGTTATCCGTCTCTGTGAGACCCTTTTGGAGGATGCTTGTGTCAGTCGGCGAGTCGATTATGGCACCCAGTTTGCAGTCATCTGCGAACTTGGTCAGCCATAGTCCCCCCATGTTAGCCTGTACCTCAGAGAAATATATACCGAACAAGAGAGGTCCCAGGACTGAGCCTTGTCGGACGCCACTTGTAACTGGTTTAGAGTCTGACATGGCACCTGCAATTCTGACCATGTGGGTTCTATCCCTGAGCCAGTTTGCAACCCATCTTGTGACATAGGGGTTGATATTTAAGCTGGTGAGCTTATTTATGATGCCTGAGTGGGGTATTGTGTCGAAGGCTTTTGCGAGGTCGAGGTAGGCTGTGTGGACTACCTTCCCTTCATCTACTCAGAGAAATATATACCGAACAAGAGAGGTCCCAGGACTGAGCCTTGTCGGACGCCACTTGTAACTGGTTTAGAGTCTGACATGGCACCTGCAATTCTGACCATGTGGGTTCTATCCCTGAGCCAGTTTGCAACCCATCTTGTGACATAGGGGTTGATATTTAAGCTGGTGAGCTTATTTATGATGCCTGAGTGGGGTATTGTGTCGAAGGCTTTTGCGAGGTCGAGGTAGGCTGTGTGGACTACCTTCCCTTCATCTATGGCCTTGGTGACTGTTTCAAAGAAGTTGACCAGGTTCAAGAGGCAAGACCTGCCCTTAACAAAGCCGAATTGGGTAGGATCCAGTGTTTGGAGGTTCCCAATGTCTTTGTTTATGAGTTCCATGATGATACACTCCATAGCTTTGCAGACCAGGCTAGTCAGGCTTATAGGGCAATAGTTTCTGTTATGTCAGATGTTATGTCAAACAGAGCTCCTCATTAGCACTCTTCAAGAAAAATCTTGATGATTGGATGGGAAATGGGAAATTCACCCCGGGGATCACTTCTGTGGCTCTGCTCGACAGGGGCACAGGAAAATAATTTTCTTTGGTGGCGAAAGCCAGGGTACATTTTTTGGCTAGGCTTGTATGGGCCCTAGGGCCGATAGCCTAGTACCTACCTATGAACCTATTCTCCAGACATGAGAACATGGATCACAGACTGTGCATCATGTCAGAACTAGCCACTCAGTGGTGTAAAAATTTGCTCTAGGTGATTTGGTCACATCGACTAATGTTGCCAAAAATGGGTATAGGTATTTGCTGGGGATAAGGGGGTTAAGGATCCAGCCTACTCCAACCTATACCAGGGACCCATGCTAACAGTGAGGGGTGTATGTGGCCCTACTGCCCACTATGTGCCCTCCATTAAGCCCAGCAGCCCTGAATCAATAAGCTACTGCCTGGCTGGTGTCCATTTGCTTGGTTTATCTGAGATAGCTCTGTTGAGCAAAAAGATGGACACAGAACCAGTCAGCCTACTATACTCAATATAGGCTCATAGACGCTACAGATCTTGGAAGTGAATGATATAATTGTAAGATAGGAGTGGACTTCCTCTGTATCCAGGAGAAAAGATGGAAAGGCAGTGCAACAAAGCTGCTTGGCTTGGAATCCAGATTCCCTTACTCATGAAGAAGAGAGACTATAAATAGGGTGGGAATTATGGTAAGGAATAGACTTCAGAAGACAGTGAGGAATATTATCAAAATTAGTGATAGACTCATGGGAATCAGACTGCAGTGTAAGGACAGGACAATACTCATAACCTCAGCCTATTCCTCACAGCAGGGTAATGGCAGTGAAGAAAAGAGTGCATTCATTCCGCAGTTGTAGGGTTTACTAGATAATGCAGGGCAGCAAAAGTTGGTGTTGATAATGGGGGACCTGAAGGTAAATATCGGGACAGACAGAACAGTATATATAAGGATTACCTGGGTGCACATGGGTTGGGCAACAGGAATAAAGATGAACAGGCAATTATAAACTCCTGACTGGCAAATGGCTTGATAGTGGCCAGCATATGGTTCAGCAAGGGAGAGACAGTCACAAGATCACATACAAAACTGGCCAACATGCAATTTAGGTATACTTCCTTTTAGTAAGAAAAGGGCACTGGGGTAGACTCAGTGATTGTAAAGACTGCAAAGTCATCCCCAGTGAAACAGTAGGCCCAAAGCATAAACCACTGGTCATCACAATCAATAGCAAGCAGTGGTCAGAGAAGGCTCTAAGGACAACAGACACTAGCATGAAGACCAGGAAGTTGACTGGAAAGAAAACACAATTTATTTTATTTAACATTTGTTTACTGGAAAGGTCTGACTGGGACCAAACCCATTTTCAGTGGAAGCCCAGGGAGAAATGCTCCAGAAGCATATCTTCAAAATGTGGCAGGAAAATAGAGTACCCAGAGGAAACTCATGCCAATGCAGGGAGGACATACAGACTCCGCACAGAAGGCAACCCAGCCGAGAATCAAACCAGAGAACCTCTTGATGTGAAGCAACAACACTAACCGCTGCACCACTGCGCTGCACAACAGTTAAATTGCTCAGGGCTCTAGCACTTCAGGAAGAAGATGATATAGGTGGCGTTGAAAAAGAATGGTAGCGTCTGAAAACAGCATGTGTGAAGACATTGGGCAGGATTCACGAAGCCTCCGTGTAAGAGTTACAAGGCTTACACGGAGGCTGCAGTTAAACGGTATGACGTCAGCATGTCATGCATATGCATGAGGGCATGCTGAATCACACCTAAGGCTTACACGGTCCGTGGAAGACAGTAGGGGGCGTGTCCGTAGGCCGAGCCCTGCAAACGGACACGCCCCCATAAGAGTAAAAGTCCCGAAAGTAAACCCCCACAACAGAGCCCGTGTAAATGTGAATAAATACAACACAACACATGCCCCCACAGACTACGAACATAAAATGTACAAATGAACATCTTATAATTTTTTTTTAAATTGTAAAGATGTTTGCCTGTGAGTGCGCTCGTTTGCGCGGGCGTGCCCGTAGCTTAGCTACAGTTAGCAGTCAGTGGAAAAGCATATAAAAACTAAATATGCAAAGTAAGCCATGAAGCAATGGTGTAGCAGTAGAGATGTTGGCTGAAGAGCGGGTAGTCATGGTTCGGGGCCCCCCCAACATCAATTTTTATTTTTAGTGAAATAAGCATGAAACAAGTCCCTGACATATATGTATACATATAAAATTATATTTTATGTAAAATGTAATGAAATGGGCCATATATTTTGAAGAAATTTGAGATAACAAACTAATAAAAAATGTCAGATGTGCCTATAGCTGAGCTACAGTTTAACAAGTTGAGTGCATCTGCCCGTAGGTGAGCAGTGTTTTAACAGGTATAAAATGAGTGTCCGTAGGTGAGCACTGGTTTGACAGGTGTAAAATGAGTGCCCATAGATGAGCAGCAGTTTGACAGGTGTAAAATGAGCGCCCAGGGTTGAGCAGCGTTTTAACAAGCTGAAACTGTGTGCCCACAGCTGAGCTGAGCGTAATATGCATGCTGACAGCCAAATGACACGTAAACCAGCATAACCCGTTTGCACAGAGCTGCGCACCGCGCCAACAAGCTAACCTACGGGCAATGTTGAGCAAGCTGTAACAAAACTGCCTTTACACAGACACACCTCCTAGCCTGTGTAGACAGTCATAAAATATAAAAAGCAGTGGCCATGTTCGAACCTAGGATACCATGCACCATAGTCAAGGTACTGAACCACTAAGCCATGACAGCTGCACTTAGAAATGCAGTAATAGCATATATATAGGAATGAATAGAAAGAGGAGCATGACAAAGCAGGTTTTGTGAAGCTGATACAATTCCAAAATGGCCAATCACAGATAAGTGCGGGAAAAACGGCATATATAAGCCCCATAGGCGGGAATACACAGCATAACCAATTGTAGAACCGACTTGCAGCCAGAATGTCAGGTGTAGGTGAGGGTAGTTGCTTTCGAGCACAGAGGTGGGGCGTTGAGGAGTCGAAATATATGGTTTGGCTCCTTGTCCACAATCATGAGGCCCAACTCAGACACAGCTCCACGTGGTCCTGTTGAGTCTTCCTGGCTACAGAGAACTGAAAAAAAGTGACTGCTTTCCTGATTAAGTATCCTGCTGTTTTTTATATTTGTTTTACCTTCTACTGCTTACCTAGAGCAAGCTTTAACTGTTTTCATAGTTATTTACTGCGTTTTTTATTATCTGCACTTAAAAGTACATTTTAGTCGAAATTAGTCTAATTCAAGTCGAAAAGTGTTTGTTTGCTGTTTAATTTAATTGTTTGGCTGCCCACTAAAGTGTGCTAGCCTGTACTACTGACTTATTGCCTTTTCTGCATTTCTGTATGTTTCTATTTAAAAACAAAGAAACCAAAAAAATATTCCTTGTTTTCCTGCCTCTCCTAAACTAGTTAGACCAGTTTACAGGCCTTGCTGTATCCTGGGCTGTGTTGTAGTTCCTGTATTGTCCATTGCCTTACTTGGATAGAAGGAAGTTTCTTAGCTCACCAGTGGGAGTGGGGAGTCTTGAATAGCCTACCTGTCCTTGAGGGAAGTGACCTCAGCACAAGAAGCTGTAGTAATTGGTCATTTTGGACCATTTCTAGCTCTTTTGAAGTTCCCTGGTTAAAATCTGCCTCTGGCATTTTTTTGAAGCCATATTGCTCAGACACAGCTCCACGTGGTCCTGTTGAGTCTTCCTGGCTACAGAGAACTGAAAAAAGTGACTGCTTTCCTGATTAAGTATCCTGCTGTTTTTTTATATTTGTTTTACCTTCTACTGCTTAGTTAGAGCAAGCCTTAACTGTTTTCATGGTTATTTACTGCATTTTTATTATCTGCACTTAAAAGTACATTTTAGTCGAAATTAGTCTAATTCAAGTCGAAAAGTGTTTGTTTGCTGTTTAATTTAATTGTTTGGCTGCCCACTAAAGTGTGCTAGCCTGTACTACTGACTTATTGCCTTTTCTGCATTTAGCGCGGAGTTGCCACTAGAGCACCATCGGTTAAACAAGGTTAAACTATTTCTGGCTCCGTAAAGTCTGCTCTTTATTTTTTCCCTTAGAACTGCTCTACTTGTAATCTAAACAGTCTATTCTCTATATGTAAAGCTCAGCACTTGTTCCTAAAGCATTTTTTAGTCAGGTAAAGCACTTCTATATTATACAAAGTACTTCACTAGTTTAAAACCCCCTTGAGTACCCACTTCCCTATAGGTCCTTTCTGACTCAGTTACACAGCAAACTTTTTCATTTCTTCTAGCATGTCAAAGGGTCAGTTGCTAGCGTCCTCTCCTGCTCAGCTGGTGAATCTGGGAATATTGAGGCAATGTTACAATTGCCTCATGTACACAGACAACCCTCTCCTCCTCCCGCAAAACACAAATACATGCGAGAGATTCAACTATATAGCCAAACTGGAGGCTGAGCTCTCTCAACTCAGGACTGGCAAAACCAGACAGGAGGAGAAGGTAACCACACACACCATAAACCCAGTCTCACATAGAACTATCACAACTACAAATCAAACACATAAACACACAAAGACATACTCGAGGCACTGATCAAAAATCTACCAAAACAGCAGAGGCCTCCAAAGCAGACACCCAAACAACTGCCACCTCATGACATAACACAAGCAACACATAGATCAAAAAGTCAGTGTGCAAATCAGTCACAGCCCTTAAGGCCAAACACAATGCCAGACACACTTGTCATAGGTGACTCCATAGTCAGACACACTGACGTCCCACTCACCAGACTGAACAAGGAGAGGGCCACAGTAAGCTGCCTGTCGGGCACTAGAATCTGCCACATAACACAAGCACTCAGGTCACTCCACAGCAAGTACAAGTATGACTCAGTCATTGTCCATGCCGGTGTGAATGACCTGAGACGTACCTCCCTGGACTACATGAAAAGAGACATAAAGGAGCTCTTAGATTATGTAGCCCAGGCTGGTATGACCCTGACCCTGAGCAGTATCCTACCTTCACCAAGAATGATGCCACAATACAGAGACAAAATGATCAGTTTTAATAACTGGCTTAATTTCTGGTGTCATTCTAAGGGAATCCAATGTCTGTCTGCCTGGAATGACATGCTTGACAAGCCACGCTGCTTCGCAAGGGACGGCTTGCACCTGTCACCCCTGGGTTTCCAGATATTGGCAAAGGCTCTTGCCACCCCATAGTGCCTTTTTAGACAAGGCTCAAATTCTAAACCCACCGCCCTAGAAAACAATAATGGAAAAAAACTAAGGGTAATGCTGCTCAATGCCAGAAGTCTAAATCTCAAGATGCACGCCTCAAGCCCTCCTCAGTATGGAGAACATCGATGTCTGTGCTGTGACTGAAACCTGGTTCAAGGCTCCTGAGAGCACCCGGCACTATCAGGTTTTACCTCATATCATGCGTTCCGCCCCAAAACCCGGACTACCACAAAAGGAGGGTGTATCCATATTCATCAAGGATACCCACACCTCCAGGCTGGTGGCAACTCACGAAGCATCAGAGACCATTCAGGTGCAATTAACCATAGGCAAAACTGCTCTACAGTTTGTAGCATGTTACAGGCCACCCTCTCAAACTCAGGAACCCCACACAGCCTTCCTGAAGACACTGGAGAGTATAAATGTCTCTCCAAACACCATCATATTGGGTGACTTCAACTACCCAAACATAGACTGGGAACATTACTCAAGCCCCAATACCCTAGCCCAAAGGTTCCTGGAGTTCATAAACTCAAATGCTATGGAACAACTTGTCACCATTCCCACAAGAGGTGAAAATATACTAGACCTGATCATCACAAACATGGGGACAAAATGCTCCACACCGGAAGTATATCCCTCATTGGTGAGATCAGACCATAAACTAATCTCACTGGAGATCCACATCCCGCCCCCACCCCCAACAAAAAAGACCACAGTGAAGAACTTCTCAAAAGCCAACTTCACACTTCTTAAGACTGGTGTAGTATCCTTCAAGGCCCCTGAGCCATTGGAAACCACAACCCACGCTGCTGGATCCCTTACTAATGATTTCTACGAACACCTCCAGGATTGCATGGATCAAGCAATCCCAAATAAAATCAAGACCCTTTCCACCAGAGGCAAGCGCCCAATCTGGTGGACCCCAGCCATAAACAAACTTTACAACAAGAGGAGAAAGCTACTACAAGATAGAGCAAAATCCCTAAAAGGGAAGACATCTCTGATCAATACTAGTAAAAAACTACGATCACTCATAAAATCATCCAAGGCCAACTTTGAGAGAAAAATCGTCAAGGACTCAAAAGACAATCATAAGGCCTTCTTTAGCTATGTTAGAAATCTGGGTGGAAACTCCCAGATATGCTCAGAATTAGTCCAAAATGATACAAAAATCACTGAACCCACAGACATTGCAAACATACTGGCAGACAGGTTCAGTGAAAATTTCTCCCCTCCCTCCCCCCCAAAAGGAGAAATATCTATCCCAGCAGAGTGTAGCCTCCCAATCATCTCAAATGCCTTGTGAGTGCTGCTCTCTCTAAAGCTAAAAACACAGCATCAATGGGACCGGATGGTGTCCCCGGCTGTGTGCTACACGAACTCAATGAGGAACTAAACCCACACATAAGGCTGCTGTTTAATCTTAGCCTTACCACAGGATACGTACCCAAAGAGTGGCGTACGGCAACTGTGGTCCCACTCCACAAAGGCAGTGCTTCTATGGACCCTGGTAATTACCGCCCCATAAGCTTAACAAGCCTGGTCTGCAAAGCTATGGAGAGGATCATAATGGAACTAATAAATAAAGACATAGGGGACCTACAGACATTGGATCCTACCCAATTCGGCTTTGTCAAGGGCAGATCATGCCTCTTGAACTTGGTTGACTTTTTTGAAACAGTTACCAAGGCCATTGATGAGGGTAAGGCAGTTCACACAGCCTACCTTGACCTTGCAAAAGCTTTCGACACAATACCCCACTCGGGTATCATAGAAAAGCTCACCAGCTTAAATGTAAACCCATATGTCACAAGATGGGTTGCAAACTGGCTCAAGGACAGAACCCACAGGGTTAGAGTTGCTGGTGCCATGTCAGACTCCAAGCTGGTCACAAGCGGTGTCCCACAGGACTCAGTCCTGGGCCCCCTCTTGTTCGGCATCTACTTTTCAGAAGTGCAGGCAAACATAGGAGGATTGCGGCTGACAAAGTTTGCAGATGACTGCAAACTGGGCGCCATAGTTGAAAATCCATCAGACACAGATATCCTTCAGAGAGGTCTCATAGAAATGGATAACTGGTGCCAGAGCCATGGCCTTAAGCTAAATGCCAAAAAATGTATAGTCATACCCTTTGGTAAAAACAAGGTAACCCCAAGTTACCACATAGGTGGCAATCCATTAAGCACAGAAGAGGTTATCATGGACCTGGGGACCCAAGTTGACAGTAACCTTTCTTTTGACACTCACATTGCCAAAGTGGTTAGGAGGACCTTCTACATTGCCCACCTGATTATGAAGGGATTCACATCCAGATCAAGGGAGGTCATTGTTCCCCTGTACTCTTCACTTATCAGACCAATGATTGAGTACAATGCCCCATTCGAATGTATCTTACCCGACACCTGCAGCAATTGGAAAGACCCCAAAAGTTCCTCACCAAAAGGATAAAGGGGCTCAAAAATATGCCATATGCTGCCCGACTGAAGAAACTCCAGCTCTATTTAGTCACATACCATCTGCTCAGAGGTGACCTGTGCCTGACATACAAGGCCATGTCCAACCCAGAATTAATGGACATGCTCCATCTCAAAAAATCCAAATCCACCAGAGCCACAAGAGCAAGAGACTTAAACCTCAACACGGATATAAATAGGACGTGCTGGAGGGACAGATTCATCACCCAGAGACTCCCTATGCTGTGTAACAGAATCCCGGTCCATGTGAGACAGAGCACCTCACTGGCTCTGTTCAAGAGGAATCTTGACCAGTGGATGGGAGATCGTAGGTTTACCCCGGGGATCATCTCTGTATCACTGCTGGACAGAGGCACAGCAAACTAATGGGTATAGTATTCTTCAACCTAAGGGGTGGTGAAAGCCACACAACTCTGGCTAGGCTTATAAATGCCCTAGGGCAGATAGCCTAGTATGAACCTATGAACCTATGAACCTATGAACTCATGCAGGGCCAGGTCCTGTGGGGAGCATATAGGGCTGAGGCGTGGGACCAGTTGGCTCATGATCTCACCAGTGCCACAGGGATACCAAGGACTGGTGAGCAGGTCCGTCACCACCAAGCGGACCTGAAGAGATGCAAGCAGGACCAACTGAACCGTTGGATCCAGGAGGCCCGGCAAATGCCCAACGCCCCACTACTGAGTAAGTTACATGTAATTATTTATGTAAGAAATTAACCTAGCTGATATTATGGAGATGCGTATTCCAATATTACTTTATTTATATTACAGCTGCAGGTGTCCGTTCTGCGAACCGCAGAGCCTATGGCGATAGGCTGGCGCGGTTGCACCACCAGGCAGGTCAGTAATCCTCTCCCTGTAAGTGTAAATAAATATATAAGTATGACAGTTAGCAAAAGAGTGCAGTGTAGTCACTAATTAATAAAATGTGCAAGTAACAGTGTAAGAGGGTTTGCAAGTATTGCTTGATTACAAAAGTGTGATGCAGTCTGTAATCCAAACAGAAAAATGAAACAAGTCTGAAATAAAGATGTCCCACCTGTAATATAATAGTACATAACCTGCAGCAGGCTGAAAAGTACAGCTGCAGAAGCTGAGTAAAACATGTGTGAAATATATCCCTGTTGACATACAGAAACATGACAGAAGTGAGACTGTTGGAAAGGATTGTTAGAACTACAGGTAAAACATGTCAATAAAGCCTAGAATTAAGTACCATCCTGAATTGTAAAAATAAAACAAGTGAGAGAGTGTGAGAAAGAGTTATGAATCCACCAATAAAGTAGTAATAACTCCTGAATAAAGTATACTGCAGTCAGTAAAGAATGAAATGAATGTGACAAGCAGAACCAAACAGTAACATGTGTTGAAAATGTAACTGCAGCTGGAATGTGTATCCCAAAATCTGGATATGTTGCTCTCAGTCTGCAATATGCAGATAGTATGGTTGTCTGAAATACCAAACATCCACAGTTGTCTATAGCTATATAAAGCAAATGTAGCAGGATGATGTAGCTGAACAGAGCCAGATATGAATGTGTATGAATAAAAATGAAAATGTATATTGATGTAGCAGTAACAATCCTATCACCAACTTGTAGTAGTTATCACATAGGAAACTGTAGGCAGAACTGTAGTGTGTATATATCTGCAGCTATTAGAAATGTGCAGCATATGTATTGGTATTTGAAGTTGTTAATTAAATTTTCTTCACCCTACCCTATAACCACATATAATCCATTCCACGTGAAATTGGTATGTGCAATTACAATTAACACCCCTGGACATTTGTCCTGCTGGGTCATACATATTTGCATGTATGTTGATGCATCTGCCCTGTTCATATATCCAAACCTGATGGCCTGTTGCCATCAATCAACCCTGCATGTTGTTGGACTGAGTATTGCTGTTCAAAATATGTATGTGTTATGCTTGCTGTTCAATGGTTTGAATATCTGGGTGTTTGGTTAATGGGAATACTAATGCATGCTGTTACAACTAATTGTGAATGGTATTGTACGTTACTAACCCAAACTGTCATGACATTATGCAAAACATAGAACGAAAGGGAAGGCGGGTTCCAGCGGACCCACTTCTCCCTCCTCAGCTGGCGAGTGCACCTGGCAGTAGTGCCCAGGCCAGACCCACCTCCGGTGGCCCTGTGCCACCTGCGGGTGGAAGCGCTACAGGGGATGGGGCTCGTCCCCCCTCTGCAAGCGTGGCTGGAGGAGAACATCCACTCACCCTCCGTAGTGTCTGGACTGTGGTGCGTAGGGAGATCCGGCACGCTGTGCTTGGGCCCCTACACCAGCTTGAGGCACGGGTGGCACAACTAATGGGCGTGCCTGCTGCCCGGCCTACACAGCCCCCAGCACAACCCCGTCCTAGGCCGTGAAGGCACAGTGGCAACTGCCTATGGGTGGGGATATCAGTACCACTGTTGCCATCTGTTGTCTCATGGGCTCTAGATATCCAAACATCCATCCCCGTCAATAGTGTAACCCCCCACATGTGTCATACACCGCCCCAGTATGCGTCTTGTTTGTCTTGTCTGTTAACCTACCCAACCTACCTCCCCAGCTATACCGACTTCCTGTACCTGACATACCACTCTCACCTGAAAAAAAAAAAAAAAGGGCACTCTGTACCCACAAAAATTTATGCCCCATACATAGCTGCCCATTTTGCACACATGTCTGCTGGACATGGAAACTGTCAATTACAATTGGCTGTACAACAAGTATTATTGTTGTCCTTACAACTCTCTCATGGGTGGAAGGTTTCAAATGTCACACCAAATTACAAACATATGCACAGCTGTTGCTGATGAAGAAATGGGCAGCTATGGGCCTTACCTACATCCCTCCTGCAAAACCCGAGCTTGTTTCCCTACTGTCTTACCCTCTTTGTGACCCCTTTTTCACCACTTTCCTGTCTCCCCATTTTCATTTCTTTCAAAGAAAATAGCGTGAGTGTGCGCAAGAGTAAGCACTTTTAAGCGGTTGTAAGCGGGTGTGCGTGGAGCTGAACACCAGTGCACATGCGTGAGCTCCACGCAAACCAGCGCTAACCCGGTTACAACTGCTTAAAAGTGCCTTAGTCACTCTGAATGACAAGTCCTGTAGTCTGCTCAAAAGCAAAATAAAATCCCACTGTCATTCTTGAACCCAGGACCTTGGAAACAGTAGTCTGCATGACTTACCACTAAGCCATGACTGTTATATAAGAACATTGTGCTACAATAAATATATCATGTAATAGTAGGAATGAATGTAAAGGGAATATAGGATGTGTAGTACACAAAGCATGTCATGTATATTTACTGTCAAATGTAGTGGATTTCTAGAATAGTAGTGTGTGAACAGAAACAGCCATGCTAGTTGGTAGCTAGTATGTAATAATGTCACTGTAGCACCTTGCAAGCCACACACATACTCACAGCAGGATAATCACTACCCATACCCCACAACCTCTTACAGCAACACATCCAGACTAAGTAATAAAAAATGTGGAGCAAAGGGCCAAAAACAGGGACACATTCCAAATAATGCTACAACAAACGTAGACAGTTCAGAGAGTAACAGGTTCTGCATTTTGTTGGATGTTTGGAAGGATATGAAGTCTGAAACTGAAATGTTTGTCACTATAGTCTGACTTGAGCCCAGAGTGAATTGCCAGAAAAAGCTGTTTATGAGATATTGACCAAAGTATGAGGCAAAAATGTGGACAACCTGCAAATATCTGTACACTTGAGAGGTCTGACACTGCCATATTTGAATAGTTAAGAGCCTAGACATAGCAACAGTGACTGAGTTACAGGGATGCCCCACAGACTCCCTGTGAAATGTACAAACAGTAGGCAGAAAGGTGTTACAACACATGCAATGGTAACTATGAAGTACTGAAAGTATGCACCACTTGCACGGCAGAAATAGTGTAGTAATACATATGCTCATGCCATCCCACAGTCACAACTGCAGAATACCAGACAATTTAATGGGTGTACCCCACTGATATGTACCATTCCATGAGGCAGATAAAAGATGCACCTGAGAGTCTCTGGGGCCTGCTCAGCAGCATACTCAAATACCCTAATAGATGTCAAGGCCCACACCATGGCCAGACCACACTGCATGCAGTAACACCCTAGCAGATATAGCAAGCATTCCAAGGTGTGAATGTACATGGAAATTAGGAAAGCCACAGCAACACACTACAGTCAAGACACCTAGCAGGCATACAAGTAGTGAATGTAAAGGGCAAATATTGAAGCCATAGCAACAAAGTGCAAGAGCCACTGCTATATACCAGTTACACCACATGTCCCACAGGAAAGCACACACACCCACATTAGCAGTAGTAGTAGTCTTAGGTGTCAGTGTACATACATACTTAGTACAGGAAACTGGAGAAATGAATGGAGAAATGTTAATCTACAACACAGCCAGAAATATGAGAGGGATACTAACCTTTACACTCACAGAACAGTGCCCACAGCATACCAGCATGGTCCCTGCCCTTAAACTCTGAAAGGGCTACGCCTATCTCACATACCTTTTTATAGCACTGTCCTGGAATCACAGGGAGAACTGCAATCAGTACACAACTGGCTGCATGCAATTAGCAAATGCTGGCTAACAATTGGTGCAGAGGCCATCACATGGACATATGCAGATACCTACAAAAGCATGCTGTACTCCCAGTCCACACATGCAATACTTTCATTGCACCCTGTGGAGGTAGGGAGAGACAGAGAGAGAGAGAGAGAGAGAGAGAGAAAAACATACACAAACAAAACCAGTCATCAACAACCACTCGAAAGCTGACAACTGGCAACTGGAGCAGCAGGACACCAAACCAGAAGGCAACGCAAGCAGCTGTGACAAACACAGGTAATGTAAAGTAATACTTTAAAAGTCTACATACTGTGAACCCTCCATATGTGTCATTGGTCTGTATACATATGTATATGAAGATGTGCATAGGGCAGGGAACATACAGCAACTACCAGTGAAGGCTGTACATACATATGTATGTGAGGGCATCTATGTGCACATATCAATGTAGGTTGAATGTAGGTTGTAGTGCAATGTACAAAGTAGGTTTCACAGTTATGTATGCTTAGCAGTATGTTAGTGTGTGTATACAGTTTTGTAAACAAACATGTTGATATACCTATCTATCATATGGATACATATGTATGTCAATATATGTATGTATATATATATATATATATATATATATATATATATATATATATACATACATATATATATATATATATAATATGCATATAGGTATACATACATAGAGAGGGATGTAGGAATACATAGACAGATGTAGATAGATAGAATATGTACAAACATATATATGTAATACACACATACAGATATAGATATATGTAGATACATATACATAGACAGACAGATCTGACTATCTACAGATATGACTGTATATGACGATCTCACACTCCCTCTGTCACTCACTCCCTCTCTGTCACACACCCCCCTCCATATCTATAGCAATATATGTACATCGATATATATATGTGTATATGTATACAGACATATATATATATATATATATATAGAGAGAGAGAGAGAGACATATATATATATATATATATATATATATATATATACATATATATATATATATATATATATATATATATATATATATATATATATATATATATATACATATATATATATATAGAGAGAGAGGTATATATATTCTGAGTGAGGCACATGTGTACAGATGTATTGCAACAGGTGCCTGGTGACAAAGGCATGGAGTGAACACCAGTGTCAAAACTGGAGTACCATACCCCATTTCAAATCACCTACACCAGTAACCACCAGATATGTGATTGGCTGCCCACCACTGCATGTGTCAGGGGTGAACAGGGTCATAAATGTGTACAATAGTCTCCCCAATGATATTCACAGTGGCACACTATTCCTGGAATACCTGCACATGGTATGTGTCAGCAGACATGGTGTGTCAGCTATGGACATGTAGGTCAGTGTACCCCTCCACACCACACAATGGCTGTCACGGTATGTACCTCACATGACAGCTACAGATATGGAGAAGGACACAGTGACATGTACAACACTGTGACAATGCACTCAAACACATTACCAATGCACAGTGACTGACAACACCACAGAGTACACACATACTACCCACATAGAGGTTACCACTCCTGGATTTACATACTTAAGTCACACCCATGACAGATGTCCAACAACCATAGTAACAGCTCACACCATCCACAACCTAAATGACTGCTGTGTGTCATCCGTGACACTGCAGTAGAGAGCACATGGTGGAGGTACAGGTTCCTACCCACAGATAAGACATACCCTGCAATAAACCACACAGCATTAAGAAGCAAGACTCCCCATGAGTACATGTCACACATACCCCTGCTGAATGTTAGTCAGATAGGTAATATGCCATATGAGTCACCCTGTGTAACTGTTTTACAGGAGCAGGTACCATCACATCATGTGTCACAATGGTCAGGGTAGCAGAACAGTATGCTGCTGTAGTCCCAGGGGCAATAGCATTTTGTATTGTATTGTATTGTAATTTATTGTATTGTGTTGTATTGTATTGGTATGTAGAGGTGCCTCCTTCGTGGAGTGGAACCACTGCTGCTGTATGCCAGTGTACAGGTACATATCCTGTAGTCAGGCTAGTGTTACATAGCACTTCTATATGTGTGTTTAGCTCCTCTTGGAGTTCATGTAGCATGCAACCGGGGATACCATCAGGTCCCATTCATGTTGTGTTTACTGCTTTTCTGAGGGTGGCTCTCACCTGGACATCTGTGATGACAGGGAGGTTACAGTCAGCTGGGATAAGTATGTCTTAGTTTGGGGGAGAGGGAGGGGGGAAACTTGCACTGAACCTGTCTGCCACAATGTTGCCAACATCTGTGGGTTCAGTGAAATATATGTTGTTGTGTACTAACTATGAGCATATTGGAGGGTTTCTGACCAGGTTGCTAACATAACTGAAGAAGTCCTTGTGGTTATCTGTAGTGTCCCCATTGATTTCCCTGTCAAGGTTGCCCATGGATGTTTGTATGAGAGAAAATAGCTCCTTACTAGTGATGATCAGACATGCCTTCCCTTTATGGAATTATGCTCTGTCTTGCAGTAGCTTCCATCTTTTGTTATACAATCTGTCTATGGCTGGGGTCCACCAGACAGGATGCTTTCCCTTTGTGGAGAGTGTCTTGGTCTTATATGGGATTGCATGATCCATGCATTCTCCGAGATGTCCGTAGAAATCATTTGTGAAGGGGTCAGCACTGTGGCTTGTGTCTTCCACTGGCCCAGTGGGCTTAAAGGATACCATGTCAGTGTTATGAAGTGTAAAGTTTGCATTTGAAATGTTATTCACTGTAGTCATTTGTGCTGGTGGTGGAGGTGGGATATGTATATCCAGGGCAATTAGTTTGTGGTCAGCTCACAGTAGTTGATGATGTACCCCATACAGTACCTCGATACAAACCCCCAGAGTGAGGAGGTGCTTTGGACCTGAATCAGTGTTCTGACTGCTGGGGTTTGGTAGTATGTCGTATGGAGTGTGCCAGGTACTGTTGCACAGTTGTTGACTGAGCACTGATACCTGGCCATTTACATGTGTATCCACCAATAGACAGACATATGCTATATATGTGAGATATGTTGTATCACAACAGTCGAGTAGCATGTGTAGTATGTGTGCCAAATTCTGTTGACATATTTTGCTGATATCATGTTATTTCCTTTTTCAGGACCATGGCTCACCAGCGCAATCCAGCATACCCTGCAGCTGAGGATGAGGAGATACACCAGAGCCTGGTGTGGGATTATGCAATACTCTTTTCCTGCACCAGCCAGAATCAGCAGGAGAGGGCTGCACTGTGGCAAGACTTGGTCCGTCGGGTAAATGACATAGGCACGCATAATAGGACATATGAGCAGGTACGACATCACTGCAGTGATTTAATCAGAAATGTCCATCAGCGTGCGTCGGATATCCACAGGCAACAGGTTGCCACAGGTGGTGGGGTGGCTACACATCCCCCACTCACCTGACTGGAGGGACTACTCATAAGTGTTGTGGCTCCAGCCCGCCAACAACAACAACAGCAGCAGACCTGCATTATGATGGAGGCTGGAGCCACACAGCAGCAAGACTACAAGCATGCAGGTAATATGCCATATGTATAGTTGACTGTTGTGTACACTGGTAGTTAATGCATGTGTGAGGTGTGTCCTTGGTTTGTAGCTGTCATCATAGTATTTAATGTGCAAGTGTGATATTCTCAATATCAGCAGCTGACCTGTGAAAGGCGACTGTTGTACTACTGACCTGTATTATACTCAGTAACAATGGCACAGTTGTGCCCACTGACATTAATTTCCTCACTTCTGCAGGTCCCTCCGGTGTAACAGCAATGCAGCCTATCCATGCTGGTGAGTGTGTATTAACAATACCTTTAATAGTCTTGATAGTAATAGTAATATTAGGCTCACTGAGTAGTGCTCTCTGTATGCCTGCAGGTGTGTCTGTGTCTGTGTGTTGATATCTTGCATACTGAGTAGTGTGCAAGTGTGCAACTGTGTGCATGTGTGCATGTGTGCACCTGTGCATGTGTGCATGTGTGCATGTGTACACCTGTGCATGTGTGCATGTGTGCATGTGTGCACCTGTGCGTGTGTGCATGTGTGCATGTGTGCATCACTGGTAACATTGTGTAGACATTGTAAACTGTGTTTCCTGTTTCCCTCCCACAGGTTCTGGTGCTGCTCTGGTGTCATGCAGCAGGGAACCTGAATCAGGTGCCACGGGTACTGATAATGATGACATCTGTGTAATGGCACAGGAAGGTATGCCAGGGTCCGTCATTGGTCAGCCAATTGACAGTACACAGCTGTCAACCCCATCAATGCGCACAGTTATCCTGCCAATACACCCTTTGTCACCAATGTCCCTAGGTGATGGACAGGATATAGTGGGCATTGACCAGGGTAATGTGGTATCAGTGGCACATGCTTCCCCACACAGCAGCCATGGACATGGCCCTGAGAGGGTACCACACAGACAGATGTCCAGGGGTTCTCGTGGGAGCATCCATGGGTGTACTGCCCCTGTCAGACGTGCCCACAGAGGTCTTACAACCTCAGCTATGTTTCGGGCTGTCATGCAGGCACAGTCACGTATGGAATGGTACACCAGACAGGGTCTGAGGGAGCTGACAGCATGTCGCACAGCCATGACTGACAGTATGCGTGACATTGCGGCTGCCATCCGTAATTTCACCGATGTCATAGACAGACGTTGTGGGGACATATTAGATCGGTTCCACAACTACATGTCCATGAGCCAGGGCGATGGTGGACGGTTGAGGCATCGACGTGGGCGTATGCCAGCAACAGCAGCAGCTGGCAGTCGTTGCGGATGACAACAGGGCAGCCGCCCCATAGTGCCAGCAGCAGCCCCAGCAATGCTGGGTCTGTGCTGTCATCAGACCGCCCCAGGAGACCACGTGCACGTGGCTCTGGACAGGCCCGACAGGGATCTGTGTCCAGTCAATGAACACCTGCTTCTGATGACAGTACCCAGTCTGGATTGGTACCGGATACGGTCCGTAGCACCCCTGCAAGGCACAGGTACCATGTCCATGGCCAGAGACACTGATCTGTATGACCTGGCAGGCACAGTCTGTGGCTGTCCACAAATACCAGTATATGGCAGCCATGAGGTGGAACTGTGTGCATCCATACATACATGCGAATTGACAACACCTAGGGCTACCGCATACACGCACACACTGCATCAACATCGCCCCACCTTGTACTGCTGTCCCTCACCAACACACATACACATACATGTCAATTGGTGGCATCAGTGGCAGACTCAGGCATACCAAGTTCACACCGTGTGCATATGATGAAACTGTGCCACCTCCTGCAATCTGTAACATCAGTGCAAGTACAGGTTAACATGTTGCAGATGCACAGGGTGACTACATAGATGTGTAGTAATAGTATAATTTTGTTAACAGTATTGTGTGCTGATATAATTGTGGGTATATCCCAGCATGCCTGATGCAGTAAGGGTATGATTGTCTTGTACTGTTGTCTACACCCATGGTAAGTACCATAGTGTATCATCTGCACATGTTGGCATACTGGTGGTAAGGATGTCAACAGAAGGTTACATACATAGGTAGCACAGGGGATAAGATAATGAAAGTATTGATATGCAACGATGGACATGTAAACTGCAAGTGGCATGTTGCCCACACTGGACTCTGCAATGCGGATGTTTGAGGATGTTGATATGTTTGCAGTACTACACGACTGGTACAGGACACACAGGAGCACCCTAACACTGCAAGCTCACATCTCATACCATGCTAGACAGCCCCAACACACAAAACTAACTTTTACAAGAGGGAGAGTCCCCATAAATGTCAGAGATACTGTGGTGGGAGGACAGGTAGCATACAGCCTACTAAGTATGGAACCACTGAGTGAAGGCTCAGCGTCTGTTATTTGACATGTGTATTACTGCAGGTATGAGCACCTGGGTTTCCATCCAGTTATTGTACATCCTGACGGTACATGGTCTGTACACTTGTGTGCGCTGAGACTGGACCCTAGCCATCTGACCTGTGTATTTCCATGTACATGTGTATAGTGCCTGCATATTTGCACTGTTACCTACTGGAAGTGGTACAGCTTGTTTGTTGTACAATGGACTACATGCAGCCCTGCTTACTGTAGCTTTGTTTGCATGCATGTTTGCTTGCAGTTACCCTGGAACACTGATCCCACCTGCAATGCAGAGTTACAGAGCTTCTGTGGACTCCTAGTGACATCTGCATAGCTTACTATATGTATGTCCATGTCTCACTTGACAGAACGTCACTGTTTGTCCTGTTCACATGTACGTTGCCTGTGACACATTGCATATGACTTACCTGGCATTTGTCCACGTGAGCAGTCATATATGCCAGTGCTAACTAATCACAGGCACTACACCCTCACATACTCACCTTCTGTACCTTGCTCCCCATTGGCCCTATGTGCTGTTAATCACCATGGCAATCACAATACTATGGTAGCATGTGCAAAGGTCACTTGTCAGTCACCTCTATGGTACAGTTGTGGAATATGTGGGTCATGTGGCAATGTCACAGCTGCCACATGTACACAGTCAACCCTCTCCCCTACACATGGACGTACAACACATGTATGAGATGCAACCACAGATCCAAACTGGGGACTAAGCACTCTGAACCCAGTACTGGCATAACCTGTCAGGTGGCATGAAATACTACAGTGACTACAATACCAGTCTGATGTAGACCTACACTGACAGCAATCCAAACACGTGAACACACTGGGCCATTCGTGGAGCCTCAGAATAGCATCCTGCCTGAGCAGCAGACACCTCTGCAGCTGGCACACAGGCATACATTAAGCCAGAACACAGCATGTGCAACACATAGCACACAAATCCTGTGTGCCAAACAGTCACAGCCTGTACGGCTAGACAACACACCTGCTACAGTTGTGTTAGGTACCTTTATTGTCCGGTACAGTGAGGTCCCGCTCACCAGGCTGGACAAGGTGAAGGTCACAGTGATATGCTCGTGTGGCACTATGGTCCACCACATAACACAAGCATACAGGTCAGAGGCATGGACACATATGACTCAGTCATTGTCCATGCCACTATGGCTGACCTGTGATGTACCTCCCTGGACTACATGATAGGGAACATGGAAGGGCTCTCTGAGCATGTGGCACAGGCTGGTATGACCCTGACCTTGGTTGGCATCATACCGTCACCAAGAATGCTGACGTATTACTGAATGCTGATGAATTACTGTAGCTACAACACCCTAGCTGAAAGGTTCCTAGCATGTAGTCACTGTATTGCTATGGAACAACTTGTTACCACTCCCACAACAGGTGAAAACATGCAGCACCTGTTCATCAACAACATGTAGACTACATGCCCCAGACCAGATGTGTATCCCTCGCTGCTAGGATGATACCATATACATCTCACACTGTATATACACATACCACATGCAGCACCCGCACAGAAGACCACAGTCATAATGTTATCCAGTGCAAATACCATGTATTCACATGTGGCAGGCGTCAGACATGGGAACTATTGAAGGTCACAGGTACATATGTGTATTTGGCACACACATACATCATCTGTGTCCACTGCCATTACTGGTATAATCGATGTCATGCATTATTGTGAACAACAAACCACACACATGGGCATTCTGTGTGACAAAAACACACGTGGCATGTGTGGAATTCAAAGCCATAACTAACTGTGCTATGACAGTAGTGAGAGACGCAGTAGCAGAGCGTGCTATTTGTATTACTGGGAGATTTGCCCTCTTCTGCTGTACTTGTAGGGTGCTGACATCTCTATGTAGAGATTGGAATATGCAGCAGCTGGTGTGTTGTACTGGTTGGCAAAAGGGTCAATTCTCTCACACATGTAATTGCACACACCCTACTTCCACATGGGCATTCTGTGTGACAAAAACACACGTGGCATGTGTGGAATTCAAAGCCATAACTAACTGTGCTATGACAGTAGTGAGAGACGCAGTAGCAGAGCATGCTATTTGTATTACTGGGAGATTTGCCCTCTTCTGCTGTACTTGTAGGGTGCTGACATCATCTCTATGTAGAGATTGGAATATGCAGCAGCTGGTGTGTTGTACTGGTTGGCAAAAGGGTCAGTTCTCTCACATGTAATTGCACACACCCTACTTCCACATGGGCATTCTGTGTGACAAAAACACACGTGGCATGTGTGGAATTCAAAGCCATAACTAACTGTGCTATGACAGTAGTGAGAGACACAGTAGCAGAGCGTGCCATTTGTATTACTGGGAGATTTGCCCTCTTTTGCTGTACTTGTAGGGTGCTGACATCATCTCTATGTAGAGATTGGAATATGCAGCAGCTGGTGTGTTGTACTGGTTGGCAAAAGGGTCAGTTCTCTCACACATGTAATTGCACACACCCTACTTCCACATGGGCATTCTGTGTGACAAAAACACACGTGGCATGTGTGGAATTCAAAGCCATAACTAACTGTGCTATGACAGTAGTGAGAGACGCAGTAGCAGAGCGTGCTATTTGTATTACTGGGAGATTTGTCCTCTTCTGCTGTACTTGTAGGGTGCTGACATCATCTCTATGTAGAGACTGGAATATGCAGCAGCTGGTGTGTTGTACTGGTTGGCAAAAGGGTCAGTTCTCTCACACATGTAATTGCACACACCCTACTTTCACCACCCCCACATCTACACTTGCCATTTGCAGGATTCAAACCCCTACCTATGTTATGAAACACAAGACGGACGCATTAGCAGAGCGCGCTATTCACATTACTGGGAGGTTTTCCTTCTCCTACTGTACTTATAGGGTGCTGACATCATCAGTGTTTAGAAAGGGGAATGTGCATCCTGTAGTGTGTTCTCCTAGTTGCCAAAAGGGACATTTCTCTCAGACACAATTGCACACACACTAACCCCCCCTCACCCAAACACACACACTTGCAGGATTCAAACCCCTACCTAACTATGTTATGACACTCAAGACGGACGCATTAGCTGAGTGTGCTATTTACATTACTGGGAAGGTTCCCTTCTCCTGCTGTACTTATAGGGTGCTGACATCATCAGTGTTTAGAAAGAGGAATGTGCATCCTGTAGTGTGTTCTCCTAGTTGCCAAAAGGGACATTTCTTTCATACAGAATTGCACACACACTAACCCCCCTCCACACACACTGAGCATTTGCAGGATTCAAACCCCTACCTAAGTATGTTATGACACTCGAGACGGACACATTAGTAGAGCGCACTATTCGCATTGCTGGGAGGTTTCTCTTCTCCTGCTGTACTTATAGGGTGCTGACATCATCAGTGTTTAGAAAGAGGAATGTGCATCCTGTAGTGTGTTCTCCTAGTTGCGAAAAGGGACATTTCTTTAATACAGAATTGCACACACACTAACCCCCCTCCACACACACTGAGCATTTGCAGGATTCAAACCCCTACCTAAGTATGTTATGACACTCGACAGACACATCAGCGGAGTGCACTATTCACATTACTGGAAGGTTTCCCTTCTCCGGCTGTACCTATAGGGTGCTGCCATCATCAGTGTTTAGAAAGGAGAATGTGCATCCTGTAGTGTGTTTTCCCAGTTGCCAAAAGGGACATTTCCCTCACACAGACTTGCACACACACCAACACCGCTCATCCACACACACACTGAGCAGTTGCAGGATTCAAACCCCTACCTAACTATATTATGACACTTGAGGGAGACGCATTAGCAGAGCGCACTATCTAAATTACTGGGCATCTGTTCTGCACCTGCAGCATTTATAGGGTGCTGACATCATTATTTCTACAGAGGTATGTACATCTAGTACTACCTGTCAGGTTGGGGATAGCATATATATGCATTTGCAGCCACCTACTTCAGGGTCAGATATGCACATCAGCACTGGCAGGTTATGTTCTATACCATGCTTCGTGACCACAGGACCTGTAACACACAACACAACCAGTTCGGACCACCCATCCCACATCCAGGACACACACTTTGCTTCCCTGGGAACAGTGCCAAGATATGCAGGTGTTCACATACACCATTCCAGTTGTTAATGTCAGGTACAGGTATATTGTGTGTGGGAACTACTCAGGCCTCTACAACATTACCCTACAGCCACTACAATTTGTGAGTCCATGTGCTATGGCAGAACCACTCACCACAGCCACAAGGGGAATACATATTGCACCTGACCATCTGCAACATGGGTACTCACTGTTCCACACCAGAGGTAGACCACCATTGTTGATATCTGACCATACCCACCTTTCCCTGGACATCCATATCCCATCTCCACCCCCAGGCAAGGTTGTCACTGCAAACAAAGTGTATTTATCAAAAGCAGACTTTACACTTGTGAAGACTGGGGTGGAAGACTTCAAAGGACCCATGCTGGGGGAGTATACAGGCCACTCTGCATAATCTTTGACAATTGCATTCTATGAGCATGTGGAAGGTTTGCATTGATCATGCTATCCCAAATATACCCATGACTCCTCCACAACAGGACACCTGTCAGGTGTACACCAGCCATATATGAGCTGTCCAACAGACAGAGTGAGCTAATACATTGCACAGCAGTAGCCCACAGAGGGAGGACATCTCTGAACAGTACTGGCACGACACTTCAATCCCTCATAATATGCAAAGATGCATAGTTTTTATTCAAACTAAATGGGTGGCGAAAGCCACATAACTATGGGCTAGGCTTATAAATGCCCTTGGGCAGATAGCCTAGTATGAACCTATGAACCTATGAACCTATAATCATCACGACAAAGTGTTGACAGTGAAATTGTCCAGACAATGCAGATAAGGCTCCCCTCCATCTGTTATTGATGCCCACTTACTGTTAGAGGTCCTCACCAACCCTCTTCCAGCACACACCAACAACATGGATGTGGCTTAGCAAATTCAACCCCTGGGATCTCCACTGTGTCCCTGCTTGATGGAGGCACAGCACACGGTGCCTTATGTGACCTACTTTACAGTGGCACAGTAGCCTACTGTACTGGGGAGGCAGATGCCAAGCACACTCTGGCTAAGCTGTCATTCCCTAGGGCAAACAGCCTCATGTTGACCTCTACACCCATATGTTTAATTGTCAGATGCACAATATTTGTTGCTGATAGACTGTTTGCAGGTCTTTATTGCCATAGCATTCCCTGTTTCTATGAACATCTTGTGTATCTGTGGAAGATGTTTGAATATGAGAGGGATCCACTATATCACTTATGTCTCTGTAGTCATTTAACTGTGTGCACTGGGCAGATTGCTGTAATGTGGTTGTTTCCTGGAATAACACGTGCAAATACCAGATATGTGTGGCCAACTGCTAAAATGAGATTTGGCCTGTGTGTGAGCATGCCCAGTTCAGGCTTTCCATGGCATGTTGTCTGACATATGTCTCATTTATCAAAGTGTCCGAGCATGCCCAGTGTGAGCTTTCCATATGTTGAACTCTGCAGCCCACCACAATTGTGGATGAGTGTGAACTTCAACAATATATCACGTTTATGGTTGTGTGTTGTGTGTTATGTTGTGTAGTTACTGTCCAACTGCTTTGTGTCTGAACACAACAGGGATTATACTGTGCCTGCAGGGTTTGCATGGGATACTTTGCATACAGTTGTCAACATCCTTTCATACTGACCTAACACTGTAGTACCGTATAGTGTACTGGTTCAGTACTTTCACTGTGGTGGACAGTATCCTGGGCTTTAGTCCTATCACTGCTTTACATTTTCATAGTGAGCACAACAGCCTGGTTTGGGGCCAGTTGTGCACATCTGACCATGTTGCATTATGTTCAGATATGAACTACTTAAACCAGGCTTGTCCAACATTTGTAGTGTATTCCACAACATAGGTGTACATTGGCAAACACTAGCGATGTGCCCTAGGCCATTTCTAATGCTAGTCGGAGAGTGTGTTTGTCCTTCGACACACATTGTAAGTGGAGTTTGCCATGACATATGTCATGGTTAGTATACTGTGCCTCCGTCTACCCGTGACATAACAGTGATACCCAGGGTAAACCTACCATCTCCCATCCACTCAACAAGATTCCTCTTGAGGAGAGTCGATGAGTGACTCTCTGGCTAACCTGTACTGGGAGTTTACTCAAGAGTGGGGGTGGCTTCTGTGTTATGGATCATTCAGTACAGCTTGTCCTATGTATGTCAGTGCTGGGGTTCAGGTCTCTCATGTGCATAGCTCACTGCCATTCAGATTGTACAAGGTACAGATTGCTCATTGATTCCAGCTTGGACATGGCTTTATACATCAGGCACAGCTTGCCTCTGGGTGGGCAGTATGGCAGTGTGTGGAGCTGCAGTTTGTTTAATCAGGCAACACATGGCATCTGTTCAAGCTCTTTGATACTCCTGGTGAGGTACTTTTGGGGACTTTACAGTTGATGTAGGTGTCTGCTGAGGTACATCCCACAGGGGCTATTGTAGTCAATTGTAACACTGATGAGGGATGACTGCAGAGCCACAATGACCTCCCTTTTCTAGATCTGACAACCTTCATGATTAGGTGGGTATATGGTATGTTTCTGTAACCACTACAGCCACATGCTTGTCCAATGCAGGATATCTACCAACTTGTGTCCCCAGGTCTCTCATTACATGTTAAGTACTTAATGGGTTAACACCTATGTGGTAATTGGTGGGCACTTACTGTATATCCACAGGGGTTGACTATACACTTTTCTGCAATTAGCTTCCTAACATGGCTATGGCACTAGTTGTCTGTTTCTATGTGGCCCTTTTGTGGGATGCTTGTGTCAGCTGGAGGGTCAGATATGGTGGCCAGTTTGTAGTCCTCTGCAAACATGTTCAGACACAGTCCTTCCATGTTGGCCTGTACCTATGGGACATATATACCAAACAAGGGAGGTCCCAGGACCAAGCCTTGTGGGATGCCAGTTATATCTGGTTTGTAGTCTGACATGGCTGCAGCATGTCTGACCATGTCAGTTCTGTCCTTGGTCTGGTTTGCAACCCCTCTACTGACATAGGGGTTTATATTTAAGCTGGTGAGCTTATCTATAATGAACTCGTGGGGTATTGTACGGAAGCCTTTACAAGGTCCAGCTACGCAGTGTGGAACACATTGCCCTCATCAATTACCTTAATGACTGTTTCAAATGAGTCAAACATGTTTAAGGGGCAGGATCTGCACTTAAGAAAGCCACACTGGGTAGGGTCCGTTGTCAGTAGGTCCCCAATATCTTTATGTTTGCGGTACATGCTGATCCTTTCCATAGCTGTGCAGACCAAGCTTGTCAGGATTCTGGGGTGGTAGTTTGCAGTATCCATTCAGGCAACACCTTTGTTGAGAAGGACCACTGTTGTTGTACACTGCTCTTTGGGTACATATCCTGTGGTAAGGCTGACATTGAGCAGTAGTGTGATTTGGCATTCCATTCTTCTTGGAGTCCATGTTGGACTCAGCCCAGGACACCATCTCATACCATTGCTGCTGTGTGTTTTGCTTTGTAGATGCTGGTTGTTACCTCAGCATCTGCAATGTCAGGGGGCCAGCAGTCTGCTGGGATAGATATTTTGCATTCTGGGGGGGGGGTGCACTGCACCTGTCAGGTTGGATGTTGGCAATATGTGTGTGTGTTTGGTATGTTGTTTGTAATATTTGAGTGATTCAGAGCATATCTATGAATTCCCAACAAGGTTCCTACCATCAGTTAAGAAAGCCTTGTGATTATCCTTAGTGTCCTGTACAATTTGTATCTTCATAGATTCACAGGTTCGTACTAGGCTATCCACCCTAGGGCATTTATAAGCCTAGCCAGAGTGTGTGTGGCTTTTGCCACCCCTTGCTATGTGAATATTATGGCCATTTATGATTTACTTTACTGTGCCTCTGTCTGGACGTGGCACAGTGAAGACTCCCAGTATACATCTACGATCAACCATCCACTTGGCAAGATTCCTGTTGAAGAGTGTCAGTGAGGGGCTCTGCCTAACATGGAGTGGGATTCTGTTCCAGGGTGTAGGGAGCCTCTGGGTTATGTATCTGTCCCTCCAGCACATCCTATTTCATTATGTGTTGAGGTTGACATCTCTCACTCTCACAGCTCCGATGGCTTTGGGTTTTCTGGGGTGGAGCATGTCCATTACTCCTGTGTTGGACATGGCCTTGTACAATAGGCATACAATGCCTCTGTGTAGGAGGTATGTGACTGCATTCAGCTGGGGTGTCTACAGCCAGGCAGCATATGACATATATTTGAGACCCTTTATCCTCTTGGTGAGGTACCTTTGAGGTCTTTCTAACTGCTGCAGGTGTCAAGTAAGGTACATCCCAAATGAGGCATTGTACTAGATTATGGGTCTGATAAGAGAACAGTATAGGGGCACAATGACCTCTGTTGACGTAGATGTGAATCCTTTCATGATACGGTGTCCAATATAGACAGTCATCCTAGCCACATTGGCAATGTGAGTGTCACATAACAGGTTACTGCCCACTTGTGTCCCTAGGTCCCTGATTACTCCTTCCATACATAGTGGTTTACCACCTATGTGGTAATTTGTGAGTACCTTGTTTGGTATTTGGTGAGACATTCATATTGTCCAGTGTCTTCAGGATGGCTGGGTGGGGTTCCTGTGTGTTATAGTGTGGTCTGTAGCATGCTACAGACTGTACAGCAGTTTTGTCTATGGTTAGTTGCACATGGGTGGTCTCCGATGCTTCATGCATTGTCAGTTACCTGGACGTATAGGTGTCTGTGCTGAATATGGATACTCCCCCTCCTTTTATGTTTTGGTCCAGGTTTTGGGGCCATAACGCATGATATGAGGTATAACCTGGTAGTGCTGGTGTGCTGTCAGGAGGCTTGCTGCAGGTTTCTGTCACTGCACGGACATCAATGTTCTCCATACTGAGGAGGGCCTCAGGAGCATGCATATTGAGGTTTACACATCTGGCATTGGTCAGCATTACCCTTATGTTTCTTTCCACTAATGTTTTCTAGGGTGGTGGATTAGTCTTTTGAGCCTTGCCTACGAAAGGCTCTATGGAGGTGGCAAAAGCCTTATCCAATATCCAGATGCGCAGGGGTAACAGGTGCAAGCCATCCCTGGAACAGCAGCGTGGCTTGTCAAGCATGACATCCCAAGCAGACAGACATTGGATCCCCTTGGAATGACACCAGTAATTGTGCCACTTGTTAAAGCTGATCATTCTGTGTTTGTACTGTGGCATCATTCTTGGTGAGGGTAGGATGCTGCAAATGGTAAGTGTCATACCAGCCTGGACTACATAATCGGAGAGCTCATCTATGTCTCTTTTCATGTAGTCCGGGGAGGTACATCTCAGGTCATTGGACAATGACTGCATCATATTTCTACTTGCTTTGGGGTGACCTGCGTACTTGTGTTATGTGGCATATTGTAGCAGCCTACAGGCAGCTTACTGTACCCTTTCTCTTGTTCAGTCTGGTGAGTGGGACAGCAGTGTGTCTGACTATGGAGTCACCTATTACAACTGTATCAGGCATATTGTTTCTCCTTCTGGCCTGTGACTGTTTGGCACACCAGCTTTGTGTACTATGTGTTGCATGTGCTATGTTTGGAGGTTGTGGTTGCTTGGGTGTCTGCTTTGGAGGCTTCTGTTGATGTGGTGAGTTTGTAATTAGGGCCTCTGGGAATGTTTTTCTGTGTTTATGTCTTTGGTTTGCAGTTGTGATAGGTCTATGTGGGGCTTGGTTTCTGGTGTATGTGGTTACCTTCTCCTCCTGACTAGTTTTGACAGTACTGAGTTGAGGGAGCTCAGCCTCCGGTTTGGATAAATGGTTGCATCTCTCACATATATTTGTATTTCTTGGGGGGAGTTAAGGGTTGTCTGTGTACTTGGGGCAGGTGTAACATTGCCTCAAGATTCACAGATTCAGCTTGTTGTAGCTGGCCTAAGTGGATTGTATGTGTGGACATATTTTATTGCCATACTACTGATCAGTGATTACTTCCCTTTTTATGTTTGCTCTACCATGTAGTAGCTTCCTCATTCTCTTGCATGGTTTGGTAATGGCTGGAGTCCACCATGCCAGATGCCTGCATGTATGGCATTGTGTCTTGGTTTTATTTGGGATTGCATAATCCAAGCATTCCTGGCAGTGTTCATGGAATGCCTGTATAACAGGTTCTGAGGTGTGGCCCATATTTTGCACCTGCACAGGGCCTTTAATGGATTCCACATCAGTTTGGAGGAGTGCAACTTTTGCTTTACACATGTTTTTCACTGTGGTTTTCTGGCCAGGGACTGTGGTCAGGATGTGTATATCCAGTGTGATTACTCTATGGTCTGGTCTTACCAGTGAGGGATACACTTCTCATCTTGCCATCCAGTACCCATGTTGCTGATTATCACATCCAGTATGCTTACCCCTATTGTGGGAGTGGTACGTTGTTCCTGGGCATTTTGGTTTATGGATTCTAGGAACTTTTGTCCTACAGTGTTGGAGCTAGTATAATGCTCTCAGTCTATGTCTGGGTATTTTCAATCACCCAATATAATGTGGTTTGGAGGGCTTGATATATTCATGTATTCCAACATAGGCCAAGTGCAGTTCCTGTTGTTAGGACGGTAGTCTGTAGCAGGCTATAAACTGGGAGGCAGTTTTAGCCACTGTTACTTGACCATGGCTAGTCCATGCTGCTTCTTGTTGTGGTACCAACATGGGGGTGTGGTTATCCTTGACAATTATTGCTAGTAACCCTCCTTTTGTAGCTTGTTCCATGTTTTGAGGCTGTACAGCTCAGTGTGAGGTGTAACCTGGTAGTGTTACGGTGCTGTTGTGAGCCTTGACCCAGTTTTCTGTTACAGGACAGATATCAACATTCTCCATACTGGGGGAGTTTAGACTGCATGCATCTTGCTGTTTAGACTTCTGGCATTGGGTAGCATTACATCTAGGTTCTTATCCCTTGTGATACCTATGGAGGTGGGTTTGTGTTTTGAGCCTTACCTACTCAGGGCACGCTGTGGGTAACAACAGCCTTTGCCAGTACCCATAAGGCCTGGACTGATAGGTGCACACCACCCCTAGCAGGTGAAGCATCATGTCATACTCAGCATGTCATCCCAGGCTGGCACACATTGGATCCCCTTTGACTAACTGCAATACTTTAGCCAATTATTGCAATTGATCATCTCATCGTCATATTGTGGCATCATGCTTGGTGAGGGTAGGATGTTAGTCAGGGTCATCAAGTGTGCATATACTACATGGTGTTACATTGCTTAACACATGGCATTCATGCCTCAGGTGGTGCTGCAGGGCTGCCTCTGTCGGATGCACATACTACACTCCCTGTACATGTTTGAGAGCAGGTTATGTCATTTTAGGCATCCCTGTTATTATATGAGTCAGAGAGGGGTATCATTCCCAGGGTTCCTACTGAGCCAGTGTATGTGCTATGCGTTGCCTCTTTGCCAAGGCCAGGGCATACTGGTCACACCTCCTTCTGCCTACTGGGGCAGACTCAGGTTGTTCCTCCTCCGAGTCACGCTCTGCCTGTGATGGCCTTGGCAATGGTGGCGGGCTGTTTGGCCCGGCCCTATGCTGGTCCTGCTGCAGCTGTTTTCGCAAGATCATATTATGTAGCATAGCACATACCATGACAACTTGGGTACATGTAGTTGGTGAGTACTGCAAGGCTCCACCAGATGTGTCCAGACACCGGAACCGTGACTTGAGCAGCCCAAACACACGCTCTATTACATTACGTGTTTGTGCGTGTGCCTCATTATGGCGTTCCTGTTCAGGTGTGTGTGCATTTCTGATGGGTGTCATCAGCCACGGCTCCAGTGCATAACCTGCATCCCCCACTAGGTGTCCATGTGGGATGTCCCCATTGGCAAATGTCTGGTACAGCTGCATCAAATGCCAGATATGGGAATCATGGTAGCTCCCAGGGCAGCCAGCACACACATTCATTATTATGCCCTGGGCATCACACACGACCTGGCAGTTGATGGAAGGGAAGCCCTTGCGGTTAATGTAGGCCCTACCCCGCTCACCGGCTGGTGCTTTGATGCGTATGTGCGTGCAGTCTATTGCACCCACTACCTCAGGGTATTCTGCTATTTGTTGGAAGAGACGCATATTGCTGGCCAATACCTCACGGGCATTGGGGAAATATACATGATCACCGACATGTGCTGACATGGCATCCAGGAACTGGTGCAGTACCCTGGAGGCTGATGCCTGTGATATCCCCATCATATCACCAGTTGGTCTCTGGAAGGTACCTGTTGCTAGTATTCTTAGGCCAATACATACCTTGGTTTCCACTGGGATGGGTTCCCCTCTGTTGGTTCTGTGTGAGGCGTGGCCTGCACAGCTCAACAATTTGCTGCAGGAGGTCTCTGTCCACTCTATAGCTCTCTACTATCTCCAGCTCATGTAACCCGTGGTAGGTGACCCTGGGCCTGTACACTCTTCTCCGTCTCCTCACTGTGGGTTGTCTGGCACCATTTGCATTGTCACCACCCTCAGCAAGTAGCCTATGTCTCCTTATGACAGCTATGGCAGCCCCTAGCATTTCTGCTCTGAGTTCAGCTTTTTCAGTTTTCACTTCTAATAGCTTACTCCTGTCTTGCAGTGTCTCTTGAGAGAAACATCCTGCACTGCTGTTTGCAGAGTTTTAAGTGCTTGGCTGAGCTACTATTCTGCCTGTGTAATTGCCTGCTTCTAATTGTTTTCACCTTCTAGCTCCAGCAGTATTCCCTGCTAGCTTCCTACTAATTCTGTTACTTCCTTCTTCCGTTCTGTTTCCCCAGGGGGGAGCAATGCGCATACCAGCAGAAACATGCTCACAGTGGCTTACACGCGCGCACACATGCTTACACGGTTTAGAATCATCTTATTCAGGTTAAAACACGCGCACACCAGTGCAAACAGTCTTAGAAGTCTGCCAACACACTCCCACATGCTCAGTCTGCCTTACACATGCACACACTGCCCTACTCGCGCCTCATGGCGTGCACACGTGCGCATGCATGCCCAGCAAGAAACTTTGGTTTAAGCAACAGTGTACACCTTCCATTTCTTGACTTTCCCATGCTAATCTTGTGGCACTCCTCTTTCCATGATATGTGTCTGACATCTGTCATGTAACACTGACCTCCAATGAACTGCATTTCTTTCTGCCATTCCCCCCTGTGATGTCACCTATCTCCAACTCTATTCCTCCCCCTTATGTATCTCTTACACTACTCAGAATGTGCTCATTTGCTATGTGACAGTGGAATTCAGAATCCTAACACTCATTTACATTAGATTGCCTACTAATGCTTAGTTACATGTCTTAGACTCAGCTTCCCCCCTTAGCAACCACTAAACGGTGGCCATGTTGTTTTTGGTCTGCTGGTCCCTGCATTGTAAATCCATGTATTGCATAAAACCCACATTTGTGGGTTTATAACCTTCATTTTTATGTTTTATATAGTGCAGCCCGTTTGCGTGGGGCTGCGCTGCGTTTAAACATCGGCGATCACTGAAAAAAAAAAATTTATTTCTTATATTTGCATCGGGGTACCTTGCCAATGGCCACATATTTGGCCACTGGCATGCTGCTTGACACATATGCACCCTTTATTTGGAGCTGACATGGCTCCATTGTGTTTTTTGTAGAAACTTACTCAGTTGTCAACTGAGTACATTTCTGCAGCTAAAACGTCTCTTACACAGGCTGCTTTGGGCTTCCTGGATTGCTAATCTACCTCATTTGCATGCCTTTCGGCTGCAAGTGAGGTGATTAGCATATCCACGCCCACTCCGTGTAAAAGACGTTTTAGCTGGTCTCTTACATGGAATTTCAGGCTGTTCCTGGATCGCGAGGGCTGCATGGAGTCTTACACTACTCTTAGACTCCGTGCAAGCCTTCGTGAATCCTGCCCTATAGATATGCAGCTGAGGCAAGTATGAAAATAAGTTATGTAAGGAAAGCTGGTGGAAGAATCCAGGAATCCAGGAAGTCATCAAAAGAAAGGAGGAGTGCAGGAAAAAGTAAGAGATAGAAAAGGCAGACCAAGCAAAATACCAGTTGGCTAACAAAGAGGTTAAGAGAGCAGTTGCAACAGTGAAGAACAAGGCATCAGTGGCACTCTACCAGTTTGTGGAAAGTGAGTCAGTAGGCTGCACAAAGAAACTATATCAAGATGCAAGGCAAAGACAGAAAGATAAAGATGATAGTCATCACACACCTTTCATGAGGGATGCCAGTAACAACCTGTTCACCAATTCACATGTCATCAAAGTTACATGGACGGAATACTTCCAGAAGCTTCTGAATGAAGAAAACCCCAGAAAACCTGTACTGCCCTAGACACAGCCTATAATAAAATAAGAAGAGGAGCCCACCCTAGAAGAAGTAATAATAGCACTAAAGAAAACGAGGCCAGAGAAAGCAGCAGGCTCAGATGAGGGCCTGACAGATATGATCAGTAGTGTAGCTAGGGTGGGTGAGAGGGGCAACTGCCCCAGGTGTAAAGTGTTAGGAGCACAATCAGCCAATCTGGATCTCTCTTCAATGCAATACCACATTAAAAAAAACATTATTGCATTTGTAGTCAAACCTGAGCCCTATAGCTCTCCTTGTATGGTCAAAGCAGTTTGCTATGGTTTAAAAGTAAAAAAAAAAATAAATAAAAATCTGTCTTTTTTTTAACTAAAACCTGACATGCAGGCAGGGTATAAAATGTAGCAAATGTTTACTACATTTTAGCTAGCAGTTTGATACAATGTAAAAAGAAGATTTTTTAAAACTAAAGCATAAGTGGTATAGCGCTCTGTGCAGAGAGTGTATAAACAGTATCAACTATTTGCTACATTGGTAGCAGTTTTCTACAATTTAAAAGAAACCATTATTATATATTTTTAATAGACTAAGTTGAAGAAGGGTTGGGGAAACAGCATAGAAACAGGACCTGAATGGCTGGAGCAAGAGGGGAGATGGCATGTCATGCATCTGGCCACCTGGTCTGTGTGCCAGTAGAAGGAAAGTCTGTTTTGTTTTTTTTTTTGTTGTTGTTTTTTCTTGTTGTTCAGTTGGAAGAGCTGGGGGAACATAGATATAACTGTAACAAGCCATTCACTGACAATGTCAATGTAGTGATCAGCCTATTTCTGTGAAGTATTTATTTTTTGGCTCTTCACTTAAAAAGCTGAAGAGGTAGGATGCTGGTTCATAGTGCCAGCCCTGGGTGGTGGTTGAACAGTTATGATTCTGGATGTGATTAAGATATTCAGTCAGCTGGGGGAGAAACGGCTCCTGAGGATACTCATAACAGTATGGAAAGAAATGTATATCCCAGATAATGAAGAGAAAGCATACTAATGCCAGTGTTCAAGAACAAATGGGAAATTCACAACTGTGGGCAGTATAGAGGTATCATACTCCTATCACTCTGTATGAAAGTTCTGGAGAGGGTGACTGATAAATGAATAATAGAAAGCAAGATGTGAGATGAGCAGCTCAGATTCAGATCAGGATGCAGCACAGCCAACCCAATGTTTGCAGTGAGACAGATATTTAAAATAGAAAGAGATGAGAAAAGAATCCAGCTGGGTGTTCCTAGACTTGGAGAAAGACTATGACAAGGTCCCATGAAAGCCAATTTTGACAGTTCTGCAATGGTTCAAAGTCTCACAAACATTGGTAAAATTAGTGCAGGCTACATACAAGGACTCTATGACACAAGTAGAAATAATGCTTGGATTGACAGAGGGGTTCCCAGTGGGAGAGGGTGTACATCAGGGATAAGCTTTAAGCCTACTAATGTTAATGCTGGCAATGCACTACATTAGCAAACAGGTCAGAGGGGACAGATCAACAAAATTTCTCCATCCAGATGATGTGGCATTATAGGCACTCTGAACAAGAACTTCAGCAAAGTATACGTGAACAGAATGCAAAGCTAAAGGCATGTGGGATAAAACTGAGTACAGATAAGACAACTGTCTGGCAGCAAATGCGAGAAATCAGAAGCTGAGAATTGAGAGAAAAGTGAAAACATTGAAACAGATTAACAGCTTCAAGTATCTATGAAGGGTGGTTGAGGTGAAGGTAGCCTGAATGAGGAGGTCAAAATTAGACTTATAGGGGCTGCAGCCAACTGGCACAGACTGGATGTAGAGTGTGATAAAAGAATCTAAATAAACAAAAAATGAAGGTGTACAACACAGTGGTGCAACCAATACTACTGTATAGTGCATAGACCTGGGCAGTGAAAGTAGAGGAGTTGAAGAAGCTAGAGCTGATGGAGATGAAGCAACTGAGACAGTTGCTAGCATGCTTACTGTGGGATAAACAAAGAAATGAGCACATCAGAAAAGAAGCCAGAGTAGCTCCAATTGCAAAGGAGGTCAAAATGAACAGATTATGGTGATTCAGGCACATGTGCAGGAAAACAGAAGGCAATCTGTCGAAGATGATTTGGGACAGGCAGGAAGAAGGCAAAAGGAAACCAGGTCATCCAGTAAAGAGATGAACGGGCTGTGGGAGAGAAGGCCTGTGATAGTCAGTCATGACTGCTGAAGAAAGTAGAGACTAGCAGTGAATCGAGAGATGGTGACAGCTGACAAGACAGCCTGACCTCATAGAAAATAGGAAAAAATGGGTTGATGATGATGATGATGTTATATAAAGAAACACCGAAGTCCTTTATTCTAGGAATGTCACCTAAAGACATGATACTTAATAATACATGCATATCAGAGGTATTCTTGCTAGGTCATATACTTGCATTTATCAGTACTAAATTTAAACCCTACAATCTAGCACAGGTATCATAATCATTTAAAGCATCAATATCCTTGATGGACATATAAAAATATACAGTTTTGTAATCACCAGTGTATTTTTCTATCCAGCAATGAGGTACTTGATGGAATGAGAAAAAAAAACAATTAAAAAGTTCATCACTTAGTACCGATCAATGTGGAACTCTCAGCTTGCACTTTTTTTTGTGATAATTCTCTTATAATTTAATTTCCTGACCTCTATCACTGAGACATTTTGTACTTTTCTTATTATGGAAGGGTTGATACAAGTGTGAGGCAGTAAGTCTAGGGCTTTGGTAAGATCTAAATATATCATCAATATAATTAGGCAATAGTCGTTTGCATAGGTTCATAGGTACTTGCTAGGATGTTCATCTGTGAAGATCTTGAGAAGCCTAACCTTACACTCCCATGGTTGATTTTAGCCATCATATTTTGCATACAAATAACCCAGAGATACACTGGACAAGGATATATTGGGACAGTCATATTTTTCCCATATCCATGTGTGACTGGGTTGCTAAACTGGAGATCGGTTTTCTGTTTCTCATGCATTTGTTCAAATTACATTTGAATAACTTCAGAAAACTACTTTACTTTAAGCGGAGCTGAAGACGGTTCCACAGGAGTGGTGTTCTCTGTGATACAAACCTGTCCCTCCATCATGTTCTATTTATTTTGCAAAAAAGATGGAAATCCCACAAGTAGGTATTCATGACAGCACTGAACTTGTGAATGTGTAAGAGGCCTGCCAGAATATGGTGTGTTGAAGCTCTATACACAACGCAAACTTCTGCTTCTGGATTCGATTATGGTCTAAAGAACATAAGCCATAGATAAGAAAGCCGACTGTGTCCCCACAACTAGTCAACATAGAAAAGTTGATTGGGCTCGTAAAAGGAAAGATATTTTAAACTCCAACCCTATAATGACCCATGACTTACATCTAGGTTTACTCTTTTTGTGACCTTAGACTGCATAGAACATTATTATCATCATCATCAGCAGCAACTGCTTTTATACCATTTTCTACATGAGGTCCGGGTATCACATTAACTGTCTCTCTCAAATCTTCTTCAAATCATCTTCTGCTTTCCACCATAATCTAGTCTCAATTGGGGCTAGTTTGTCATCTGTTCTTATGTCCTCATTTCTTTATCCATCCCACTATGCAGATCCTATCCTTATCTCAGGCACTTTGTCTCTATCACCTTAAGCTTCCTAGTTTGCTCTGCCTTCACTGCCCACATTTCTGTGCCATACAGAAATAGTGGTCATACCATTGTTTTGTACACTTTACTTTCTTTAACATCTTTCAACTATACAGAGCATCTGTTTTTGTTAATATCTCCTAAGGCTGGATGCTCTATTTCAATAATAAAAGGTGACATTTACTGCCTCCTGTAATAGTCACTACTTAATAGATGGTTGGGACACCATTTTAGAGAGTAACGTGGGTGAATTTATCTATAAAAAGCTATTGACAATAATGAGAAAAATAGCAAGTGGGCACCAGTTGTTTACACACACGCACACACAGGTGCACACAGGTGCACACGCACGCACACACGTGCACACGCACGTACACACACACACACACACACACACAAGTCTGATGGAGGTTTTATGACTAGGGTCCATTGTTGGGAAATACATACTGTATTTTGCTACAGCACTGCTGGTCTGTAATGTCCAAAACACACACACACACACACACACACACACACACACACACACACACACACACACACACACACACACACAATAATACTAGGTGGTCCGTATCTGGTATGTTATCTCAGATGTACAGGGATGTTGGGAAATGTCTGGATTACCACACAAGTTCATGGACAGATGGAGACCCAATCCATGCAATGTGGGAATGCTAAATTAAATTGTAGCTTGTTTTTAAGGTCTACTAAGGATTTTTAGGAACTACTAGGGAAATATCTACTGGCAGATAGCACTGGGGTTAATTAGTGACAGTGTCTTATGTGAGCTGCACTTGCTACATCCACAAGAGTTGCAGAGTATAAATTATTTAAAGCAGATATAACTGCCAGAGTGTGCTAGTTTGTCAATACTGTTGCCTTTTAATTAAATGATGAGGCTGGGAACATCTGCGGCAGCTGGAGGCTGTAACTATTTATACCCAGTTTTAATCCTTAGCAGAAACACATCTCAGTTGTAGTGCTTGGAGTAGTGGGGGCAACAGTGACCATGCACAAAAATTCTAGGAAATACTTTGCCTCTCAACAACAATGACCATGCATAATAATACAAGGAAATTAGTTGCCTGTCCATTCCCAACTCAGTCAGCCACCTCATCTCATGTCCCCCTCCTACAGCGTAATTTGTTTAATAATGGCTAGGCTTGTTGATGTCCCTTACTAAAATTAAATCACACTGACCACAGATAAAGTTATGTCGACACCTATTAACCTCAGCGTTGGTATAAGTTATTGGAAACAAGTTATTGATTATTGCATATTTCTCATTCTCCACTCCCACCTCATTTACTCTTCTTCTTCAGCTCTCACCATCTTTGAAGTATTAATCTGGGACCCCTCATTTACTCTTCTTCTTCAGCTCTCACCTTCCTTGAAGTATTCATCTTGGACCCCTCATTTACTTCTCTTCTTCAGTTCTCACCCTTTTTGAAGTATTAATCTGGGACCCCTCATTTACTCTTCTTCTTCAGCTCTCACCCTCTTTGAAGTATGAATCTGGGACCCCCTCATTTACTTTTCTTCTTCAGCTCTCACCCTCTTTGAAGTATTAATCTGGGACCCCTCATTTACTCTTCTTCTTCAGCTCTCACCCTCTTTGAAGTATTAATCTGGGACCCCTTATTTACTCTTCTTCTTCAGCTCTCACCCTCTTTGAGGTATTAATCTGGGATCACTTTCATAATATCACGCAACCAAACCCAGCAGCACCACAAATTTATTTATTGACATTTGTTAACCGGATTGGTTCAGCTGGGCTTGTGGCCCATTTTCAGTGGAGACCCGAGGAGAAAAGCTCCAAAAAAAAAAAAAAAAAACACAAACAGTTTACAGAGAATCAAGTATTTGAGTCAAAAATATGGTCAAAGTCAGTTATACAAGAACGTTAGAGAGACAAAGCAGAAAATGCAAACACATAAAAAAGAGTTAAGTCCAACAGTATTGATTGTAGAGTTTAATAAGTACCCACAATAGTGGAGTACTTAGCAGTATGTGGAGGGACTGAAAAGGTATATAGTAGGGTTGTGAGGAGCTTAAGTAGGGGCTTGACAAGGACATATTTTGGAGTTGAGTAGATGAAGTTTGAGTTTATCTTTAAAGTGGGATGAATGAATTATGGAACAAATGTCTCTTGGGAGTTTGTTCCAGGCTTGGGCGACGGAGCGTTTATATAGGAGTTTGCCAGCTATTTTTTAGGGTTGATAGATTTGTAGTAGTTGCTGATTAGAGTTACGGAGAGTCCGAGGAGGAGTGTAGCTAGAGATGAAGGAAGAGAGAGAAGGGCAGGATGAATGTTTGTGAAGAATGAAGTGTAACATTTGAAGCTGTGACAGCAGTATAAGATGGAGGAAGTCTAACCAGTGGAGAATATTTAGGGCAAAGCAGTGATGTGTATTGTATGGAAAGCCTGTGATAAATCTAGCTATCTTGTGGTAAGTTTGTTGGAGTTTGTTTAAAGTAATAGTTTGGATGTTGGTGAGTACTGGGGCAGCATATACAAGGGAGGGGAGGAGAAGAGCTTGTACAAGGGAGAGTCTGGTATTTGTAGTTAGAAATTTTTTGTTGTGATACAGTAAACCAAGTTTCTGGTGAGTCTTTTTTATACTTTGGAGAATGTGCAAGTTGAATTTGAGTTCATCATCTATGATGACCCCAAGGAGTTTAGTGTGAACTTCAGGTTGGATAACAATGTTATTAGAGAAAGTAATAGTAAAGGTGGATTTGAGGTGAGAGTGAGATTGGAGGAAAAATAATAAGAGTTTGGTCTTTTTAGGGTTGAGAATGAGTAGATTCCTGGACAACCACTGTTCAGTGGATAGGACGGCCTGTTGAGTAAGAGTGTGGAGATTGGAGATATTGTCTGAGGTGGAGATGGGAGTTGAGTCGTCTGCATATTGGATGAGGGAGGATTGTTTACAAGAAGTATAGAGATCATTGGCAAAAACATTAAATAGGAGGGGACCCAGGATGGAACCTTGTGGTACCCCAGTTGGGACAGGTATGAATGGAGAACTGGAAGAGAGCCATTTAACAAATTGCTGCTTGCAGGATAAGTAACTGGAAAACCAGGCAAGGGAGGAAGAAGATAAATTGAGATCTCCAAGTTTAGATAGCAGTAGGGGATGGGAGACTGTATCAAAGGCTTTAGAAAGGTCAAGGAAGAGACATGATATGAGTTTGTTATTATCTAGGGCCTCGGCAATGGTATGTGTGAAAGATAGGAGGGCAGTAGTTGTGCTGTAGTTAGGATGGAAACCATGCTGAGTGGGAGTAAGGAGGTTATGCTGGAGGAGGTAGTTGAGTAGTTGTGAGTGGATACATTTTTTGAGAATCTTAGAGAGGCGAGACAGAATAGCTATAGGTTGGTAGTTAGACGGGTCTGTAGAGTTTCCACCTTTATGCAGGGGAATAGTGAAAAAGGATTTCCCTAAGGTAGGGACGGTAGATTCCTGAATAGCTCTATTGATTAGTTTAGATACTGGATAGGCAATGGAGTCAGCAGCAAGTTTGAGGAAGGTAGGAGGTATATTGTCAGTGGAGGGAGAGCAGGGTTTGAGTTTGTGAAGAAGAGATCTGATGTAGGAAGTAGGAACCGGATGTAAAGAGAATAGATGTTTGTTAGAAGGATTGGGAGGGGTAGGCACAGAAGTTGTGTTACACTTGGAAGGTATGAGTGTTTGAATGGTTTCAATGAAGTGTTTATTGAGAAGAGTAGCAGTTTCCAGAGGAGATGTATTTGGGTAGGGGCAGCCTGGAGAGAGAATTTTTACAGTATACCAGAACTTGCGAGGGTTGGATTTGTTATTGAATTGGGCAGAGGTATAAAAGGATTTTTTGTCATTATTGGGTTGTTTTTTTGTAAGATTTCTGAGGTGTCTATAATTATGTAGCAAAGTTAATTCCTTTGTTTTGATCCAGGCTTGGTGTGTATAATTATGTAGCAGAGGTAATTCCTTTGTTTTGATCCAGGCTTGGTGTGTATAATTATGTAGCAGAGGTAATTCCTTTTTTTTTGATCCAGGCTTTCCAAGCTCTATCTCTTTTTAGCATAAGGGACTTAGTTACTTTTGAGAGCCAGGGAGCATAACTGGGTTTTATTCTAACCTTCCTAGAGGGAGCAAGGGAGTTCAGGGTATTCAGGAAGATGCTATTGAACCTAGTAACTGCGTCATTGTGAGGGATTTGTTTAAGGATGGACTAGTCAATGGTGGATAGAATAGAGTTGAATTGGACTACATTAAAATTAGAGAGTTTTCGGCAATTTCTATAAAGGTGGGATTTGGGGGGTTGGATGGTGTATCTAAGGGCTGAGGTGGGGAGGTGATCGCTAAGTTGGTCTGGTCGGGTAGCAGGGTTGTGGTAGCGATGAGGGGAGTGGGTGAGTATCCAGTCAATTATGGAGCCAAAAGATGAGTTTTTATGGAGGCAGGTGGGCGAAGATATCAGTTGATGGAAACTATGCAAGTTAATGCTGAGTTGTGGAGCGTCAGTTTTAAGTTTAGACCAACCTAGGTTAACATCACCTAAAATAAAGGTTTCATAGGGAATATTGTGGGAAAACCAGGATAAGATATTCTCTAAAGTGGATGAATTGTTTCCAGGAGGGATATAGACGGCAGCAACAGCTAATATTTTTTGTGAGGGTTAAGGTGACAGTTAAGGATGATGAGTTCATCTGGGTGAAAGTCTGGGATGGGTGTGGGGAAAGGTGAGAGATTGAGGCTATTGGAGTGGAGGATGGCTAAACCACCCCCTTTTTTTTTTGGAATCTATCACAGCGATATATATTATATTATAGCCTGGTGGGAGAATTTAATTGTTTGTGGTATGTGGCTTAAGCCAGGTTTCAGATAAGGAATGGATGTGAGGGATAGTATGCATTATCCAGGCATGAAAATTGTTTTTTTTTGTTGGTTAGGCTTTGAATATTTAGAGTATATTGCCAAGTGCTTGGATATGGATGAGTTTTGTGTAAGAGGCTGAGTATGGTGAGAGGTGTTTGAGGAAGGCAGGGAGGTAGAAGATAAGGGGGGTGTTTCATTGCATGTCTCACTCTACTAAGGTAAGTTGCAGGATTAAAAAGATGAATTTTCATTGGCTATTAGAGAAGAACTAAACATATGATTGTCTTTCTTATCTATTTTTGACATGAGATTTTACACTTTATGATGGGTGACTTAATTGACATTGATGGTGCTCTATACTATTTCCGTTGCTTTCACTTTCCATTTCCCTTGTTTATTCATTAATACTAGGATTTATTTAAGTATATTGTGATAAAGATGCTTTATCTGCCATTAGTAAAATGGCATTTGAAGACATTTGATAAAGACATATAAAGGATGAAAGTGTTGACTATGTCCATCCTGTTAGCAGAAGAAAGAGATAACATTTGCTTAAGTAGATACAATGGTGTTTCAAAATGTAATTAGATACATTGGTATTTCCTAACTTACTGTCATAACCTTGTTTATTTTTACATTTTATGAAAGCAATTGACCAACTTCTTCAAAATGGAAGGAGAAGACTATCCCATAATCATATCTTTGAAGACATCATGCAATGTATCAGTCATGTTTTTCTACTACTTAATATTAGTTTTAGTACTGGTTTCCCTTATCTGGTGCCAGCTCCCCATGTGGTGTATTCCAGGCACTAACTTTCAGATGAAACTGGATCTTACAGTATCTTACATACCCACCAAGCTAAGCTCAAATGTAAGAAATCTGTAAAAAAAAATGTAAGTTTATACAACACAGAGCATTGTGTTTAACAACAGATCAGATCACTGAGGTATAAAGTGGCACAGTGATCTCTCTGAAGTGATTAGACACACCCTTCAATTACATGAGCTAAAAAATATTATTTTATGACTTAAGTTGATAGAAATTAAAGTTCATATTGTTGTCTGTCATTGTCCCTAGATCTTCAGTGATGTCTTTTTGTGGCATTTATAATCTTCTTCTTTCGGCTTTTCCCGGTTAGGGGTCACCACAGCGGATCACCTGTCTGCTCATGATTGACAGTGGAGTTTTACAGTGTTGAGTTGCCAGCCCGGTGCCCAACCTTCCACAAAAGGCATACATACACACGCACTCACACCTAGGGCCAATTTAGAGTTTCCAATCCACCTGCAGCATGTCTTTGGGATGTGGAGCAAACCAGAGCACTCGGAGGAAACCCATGCGACCACAGGGAGGACATGCAGACTCCGCATAGAAGGCACCCCAGCCAAGGATTGAACTGGAGAACCTCTTGCTGTGAGGTGACAATGCTAACCACTGCACCACTGTGGCTGCCCGTTTGTGGCATTTACAATCATAATTTATATTACATTTAATGACATTAAATGAGATCACTACTAATGCCGCAGGTGTCTATACTTTTGTAGGCCATATTGGAGAACCTTAGCATCTCTTATTGAAATTAATTATATTACCCATTTTGCAATCATCATTACAGTTGATTATAATGCCCTCATGTAACACCTTTATATCTGAATCTTTTCCACTGGATCTGCAGCAATAAAAGGAGGTATCCTCTGGATTTTGTTACATGCATTTTGGATCTGTAAACAAGTTTCAGAAATAGTTCAGATGCTAACATCCTTGAAGCAAAGGAATGTTTGCAGTCCCCTGTGACTTCTCACATTTAGCAAAACCACCTTCACTTCTGATTTTTTTTTACTTTGCGTAGTTTTCTTTTTTTTAGGGGAGGGGGATTTCAATAGTCAAAAACAGGCAATACTGGACATAAACATTACAATAGGGACAGTTGAAGCCCATTGGATGCAAAGCTCTTGGTTGCACATCTCATTCCAAGTTCAGAGGTACTGAGTTCTTCCCTACAATAACATCATGTTCTTCATCACTGAATGAATGTTAGAATTTTGCCTTGTTATTCAGGTACTACATGTGGTGATATGAAGAGGTTTGTGTTTTATCTCCTACACTATCCATGTTGTTTGATAATCTCACCGTATATTGCTGCATATTCGAGGGATGTCCATTTTAAATTGTTCATTGTACCACCTTTATTTATTTACATTTTGTTTATGGGATGCAATACTGATCATAGTATAACCAATTGTAGGCTTAGCCCAGGCTATACCTAAAACAGTAACAACAAAGATGCTTTAAGTAAAACAATCAAAGATAAACAAAGCCGACAAAACCATATGCATGCAAATAAACATATTATGAACATGCAAGCAAAACATTGTGCATGCAAACAAAACTACTATGTTCATATTTACAAAAGACAACATTATACAAGAAACACTGAATAAATGAGATAAAAAAACTGTACAATTACAGGAATAACAAAAAGAAGAAAGCTTTAGTCAATTATGGGATATGTCCTGCATCATGGATTCTGGAATTTTCATTTGTATTTTTTTTTTGTAAATATGTTTGAATTGCAGTTGGACTCGGGATTTACAATACTTTGCATTCCCAGGGAGATGGAGTGTGAGAGACTTCCACAGTTTGGGAATAACTACTGAAAAGCTGTGGTCTAAACTATGTAGTCTAGAAGAAGGAATTTTGTAGTTGAGAGTCATCTCTAGCCTAGCTTCTAAGGCTATAGACTTGCGTGGTTGTGGTTAGCTTCATTCTGAGTGAAGATGGGGTGCCTTGGTGAAGTATTTTGAAGTAATTTGAAAAACAGGGTGCTCAGAAGAAAGTAGACTCTGATTCGCACTGGTAGCCAGTTTGCCTTAGATAGTGTGAGACAGTGATGTTCATGTCAAGGTGAATTGGTGATAAACTGGCATATTTTATTTGATAAGGCCTGTAAAGTTACACTTATACTTGTGATGACAAACAAAGGTAAGCTGTATTCAAGTTGTACAAGCAAGATGCACCTGTCTGTAGCTGTCCCCGCTGGTGAAGAAAAGAAATGAATGGTTTTATGAGCCCGGAATAGGAAGTAATTTTGCCCAAACTAGAAAGGATGGAGATGGACTGGAAGTGACTGATAGAGTTAGGTTTGGGACACTTGGGTGCAGGTCTGACAAAGGCTGACTTCCAGATTGTGGGCAGTGCTGGTTGTGAGGCAGAAGTTATGTATGTGTTTTAGATGAGTAACCGTGTAGTCCCTGCTGTGATAAAGAACCCATGGGGATAGTTTGTCCAGGTCAGAAGGTCAGCCAAGTGGGATTTACTCAAGTTAAAGTGTGATTTGTTTAGCTGTAATTTTAATGAAGAACAGAAGTGGAAGGCATTCTGTAGGGATGGCATCAGCTTGGGTAAAAAATAGAGGCATAGCGGAAGACAGGATGGAGATTTCTTTTAGAAGGTGAACGATTTCGGTTTGACAAGGTATTTCTCCTTGTATGGACAGTTCCTTTGGATCCCAGTGATATTATTTCTGTCATGTCAGATATTTTTTCAGAATGCAGAAAAGAGGTGTGTTTTGATTTGAGATATTTGACTTTGCGCCTATGGAGAGCCTGTTTGGTGGCATTACACATATTGGTGTAATGATCTCTATCATGTTTTGAGAGGTAATTTTTCCACATTTTTCAAGCTTTGTTGCAAAACTGCATTATCATTTTTAGCAATTTTGGTGAGTCATTCAGTTTTACTATGTTTGAAGAGTCTGGGAATTATAGAGAAGTGGGTGTTTTGAAGTTTGATAAATGAAAGATTTCTGGTCATGTTGACCTCAGTAAGGCAAAGTATGGGAAACCAACCTATAGTGGAAAGCTGTGATTTTAGTTTGGAAGCTTTGTTGGGATATTTTGGTCTGAATGAGATCCTCCTAGGGGAATATTTGATTTCTAGGCTTTGAATGAGGAAGGTCATAGGGCATTGGTCACTGAAGATAGGTGGGTGTGTGATGAAAGTATAAATAGTGGGAGGTTGGGAGGTTATCATGAAAAATTGGAGTGAGCAGTGATTTGCTTTAAACTTCGGTCTAGTTGGATCAGTTATTGCTTGGATTAGTTTTAGGCTGGCTATGAATTTGGAAATGTTATTATTGGTGGGACCTAGAACATTTAGGTTAAAGCCAATTGAAAATTTTATTGCTGGTGAGGCTGAAGTCACCAAGGATAAAATGCATTTGTTTGATGGGAGGTTAGCAAGAATGTTATACAAAAGTGCCTTGAAATTTGACAATAAGGCAAGAGATGTTAGGTATGCAATTGCAACTGCAATGTGTAGGTGATGAATGGACTTGATTAATAGTTCACTTAAAATTCACTTGGGCTCATGAACAGTTATGGGGTTGGCCTTGACAGCTGCAGAAATGCTGAGTGTAGTTTTGTACATACATATGAACACCTGCCACTTTAGTTCTAAGGCAGATGTCAAACTTATAGTTATACACAGGAAAAATGGTATATGCCGAAGTTATTATTTTTGAGCCATGATTCAGTGAAAGCAAGTATATCAGGAGAGTCAGAGGCCAAGAAGGTGCTGGTGACCTAGTTTATTTCTTACACTTTGTGCATTAACTAGTGGATGTTTGAGTGATTTGTGGTTTGGGGGGTAGATTATTGTGCAATGCATTGTTATCATGTAGGCCTGGGTTAGGTCATAGGACACTATTGGGGTAGGTTACTGTGAAAGTAAAAGAGAGGATATGAAAGAGTCTGGAATTTATAAGTATAGAGTTTGTGGCTTGGCAAAAGACATGATATGCACAGTTTAATTTGATAGAAGTGGAGGTAGTCAACAAGGAGAGAATATTAGCTTTTAAGAGAACATTTAATACAAGGAGTTGTACTCAAGGGTAGTTGGCTGTGGAGCACAGTTTTGCAGTGCTTCTAAATGATTAGGTGTTGTCAATTTTAGCAATCAGGAAGTTTTTAGTGTTTTCTTGGCAAAGGCAGTGATGATAGTTTTGCTGCAATGTAAGAACTGAAACCAAAATAAAGAAAAGCGTTACATTGTGTTTTATTAGTGAGCATGGAGATGGCTGTTTACATGTGTTAACTCGGGGTGTCTAGGGAATTGGGACTTGGAGGGAAACAAAGTGAGCCACACCCCTTGCTTTAGTGAGAGCCAGTCAGTCTGTGCATGCACAGTGTGACAGCAATGGTACAGAGTGAATTGCCAAATACAGGTTATAAACTCAGCAGTTTGCGTTTCAATTCAAAATTGTAATACTAAACAAGATTACTTGCTTAGAGCTTTCTTATGAAGTTACACAAGCAGCATACCTTCACCTCAGCTGTTATAGCAACATAGCATTCATCACTGCCAATATGATTGTTCTTCTAGTCAAAGAAAAGCATTAAAAAGAGAAGCTAGATCAGTATGCACAATCCTCTACTACAGTGTTAATCTGGGAATAGGCTAAAATTCTTTCTACAAGCACTTGACGCTGGTAAGAACAAACACCACAGTAGTTAGTTAATACTTAAAATGATTGTTTTATAACTTTAGCACAGTTACTTCCACAGAGAAGCTGTAAGTTGCTGCTATAGTCCATAGGAATCACCTCAGTGCATTTAAAACTGTAGATGACCTGAAACTGGGATTGTAGTAGTGGTTACCTAGTTTTACAACAGGAAACCTGTGAAGTTTTCCTTTACATGAGAAGGGGTATCAGTCTTGTCACTAGTGTTACACAAAGCCACATGTGTGAATACTTATTGCAGAGGCTCAGACCCCTGGAAAAAGAGGGATAGGAGCAAGTTAGCATACACAGAGGGAAACAGTGCAGTATAGAAGTAAACATTAGGGGGTATTGCATTAAGAGGAGGCAGAGTGCACCATGTAAGGAAAAAGGAGAAGAAATCAGGAATTGCATTCTGCTTTCAATTGCCTGTTTAAACTAGGAAAGAGACTACAGCTGTGTCTCTTGTGAGTCACACATAAATTAAAGCAGGTCAATTAAGGTTAATTACCTGTGTACTGAGGGTGGAGCTAGGAACTAAACCTTGTATTTAAGCAATAAAATAAAATATATCAAGGCTTTACTGAAAAAAACTCACTCAGACTCTGTCATAAACTGCTGTGAGTGAAAGGTTACTTTGCTTTTGCTTTCTTGAAATTTGTATTGCTTCACTGCCTTCTTCTATTTTGTTTATTGTAGTGCATTTTCTTTACACTGTGTTTTAATTGCAGTCTGCTTTCAAATGCATATTTAAACTAGGAAAGAAACCAAACCTGTGTCTCTTGTGAGTCACACACAAATTAAAAATTTCCCTTTTCACCCAATCTGGTGCTGGTGTGTTTTTAAGCTCAGCTATCTCTACAGTTGCCTGTCCTTTATGTTAATTTGACCACATATTTCCTTAACTCTCCTCTTTCATTGGTTAATGTCAGTAAGCACAAAATGACAGTTTTGTGAACCCATTCTCCTTCAGCTATGTATTCCATAAAGACAGAATACTAAGTGATGAGAGAATGAGCATAGTAACAAGACTACTGATCACTAGAAAGCTTTATAACTTCTTCATAGGTAGCTTGGAATTTGTGCTTATATCTTGCTCTTGGTGAGTGAAGGACCAGAGGACATTGATTCCTGACTGCCTATGATTGGGCAGTGAATGTTTGTGTAGGGTCTTCTGACTTGTCCAGGTTGGGCAGTGAATGTCTGTGTAGGACCTTTCTGAATGGTGAAGTTGCTATTCAAGGCATCTACTAGGAAAACTCTACAACAAGTTTACAGGACCCTGCATCATCTGGAGCAAGATGATGATCACCATCCTGTGGTATGCTTCTCATCCTGGAATTGGTGCTACTGTTTTGCTTCTGGGGAGAGAAGAAGCAAAGAGACGTTGTATCCCAGAAGCATGAAACTATAGTGAGGCCAGCACTAGTAGCAGCCAGGCAGTAGCCAATCAATCAAATCCCCTCTTTTCATCATTCTTGACAAAGCTAATTCTTTCTTTTCAGTAAGTACTGCCCATCTAACTTTAGACTATTTCCCCAAATATTTCATCCATAAATCATCAGGGTCTACTTTAGTAGTTTCCCTTCAAGTCTTTGACAGTGCTCTGTATAGACTCAGGCACAGCACCTTGAATAGACAATTTCCTACAAAGTTTCACCAATACCTAGTTGCACACAGGGCAACTTGTTTGCAGTGACAAACACTGCCCTTAGAGTTGCAAACCAGATACTCCTGCCATTACTTTATATTCTCACTGTAACTATAAATCTATAAAAAAAGACCTGTTGCCATGGATATGAACTTTCCCACTATCACTGTTACCAGTTTGGTGGATATGGGCATCCTGGGGCAATGTAGAAATTGCCTCATGTTTACTGACAAAAGAATAATTCTCAAACAAACTGATAAGGTATACGAGAGATGTATTTACACAATGTCACTGGAGGCAAAGCTCTCACATAAATGCATTGTTAATGTCAGTCAGGTTGTCTGCAGTACACGTGCCACACCCATCACATAGAGGACAAAGCAAACACATAGACCTGCATATTCTAGCCACTTAAATGTAACCTTCTTAAATCTCAAAGACTTCCTAGATGAAGTACACATAACAAATGCCATCTAGAGCCTCAACTGCATTCTTTCAAAAAAAAAACACCCATATTAACACATACAGCCACATCTCATGGAGCCTCTACTTCTAATCCCAAAAGACAAGCCACCACACAATCCAACATTCTGAATGCTGGAGACTCCACTGTGAAACAAACTGATGTCCCTCTCATCAGCTTGAGTATGGAGAAAGTCACTATCAATTGCTTATCATGGACCAGAATGCTCCACATTATGCACCCACTCAGGTCATTGGACCATAAGTACCAGAATGACTCAGTCATATTTCCACATGTGTGGAAATGACTGAGACATACCTCCCTAGACTATATAAAGGGAGACATCATGGAGCACTCAGAATATGTGTCCCAGGCTGGTATGAACCTGGCATTGAGCAACATTTTACCTTCTCCAAGGATGATGCCACAATACAAACAGAAGACAACTGACTTTAATAATTGGCTTAGTTTCTGGTTTCATTCTGAAAGGGTGCGGTATTTGTCAGAATGGAAGGAAATGCTCAACAGACCACTCTGCTTTGCCTGGATGGTTTGTCCCGCTCCCCTTTAGACTTTCGAATATTAACTAAAATAGTGTCCTCTCCCTAATGCCTTTTTAGGCGATGTCAAACTGAAAGTACTTCTGACACAGCATATCAAAATCAAGAAAATCTAAATGTATTACTGCTCAATGCAAGGAGTCTAAAGAAGAAACTGCACATGCTACAAGCTCTCCTCACCCTAGAGAATGCTCACATCTTTGTAATCACTGAGATCTGGTTTAAAGCTGTGCAGAGCACACCAGCAGTACAAGGCTATAATGCCTTTCATCTATTTAGACCAGCTACTACACAGTTAGGGACCAAAGGCAGATGTGTTGATTTACATAAAAAATAAATATACCTCAAGACTGGTCAAATAGAACAATGCACCTGAGCTTCTCCACAATTACTGTAGGCAAATCCCATACCACTTCCTTGCAAGCTATAGGTCCCCCTCTATGACCCAGGAAACCCATAACATGTAGTTACACTTTCTGGAAACAGTCAACATCCAACTCAATACCATATTCATGGGCAACTAATTATCTCAGTATTAACTGGGAATTGTATACGACAGCAAACATACACATCCAGAGATTCTTAGATTTTGTAACCACAAACTCACTCGACCAGATTGTCAATAAGCTGAAGGGTGAAAACCTACTCGATCCAGTCCTCACTAATATGGGAGAGTGCTGCACACCCCCTTGAATAATGCCCTCTCTGATAAGTTCAGACCACAGAATAGTCTCCTGTGAAGTTAAAATAAAACCAAAACCCTGTCTAACCGAAAAATGTTCAGGAACTACTCTAACACTAACTTCCTACTACTAAGTGATAACTTTGCAAAATTTAAAGCCTCTATAAACTGAGAACACTGCTGCCTATGCAGAACTTTTCATACAAACCCTAAACAAGCATGTTAGTAGCTGCATAGAGGCAGTTGTACACACCAGGAATAAGTACAGAACTAACTAAAAAAAACAAGCCACTTGCTGGAATCACAACATCAATAGGCTCTACAACAGAAGGAAGAAAATCATGGCAAACATTAGGAGATGTAGCACCCAGCAGGAAAAAAATCACTTTCAAACTAAACAAACAAATCAAAGGAAAGATAAAGTCTACCAAAGCCAAATTTGAGGTAAATTTGGCTTCCCAGGCCAAGAAGAATCATATTTTATTCTTTAGCTATATCCACAACATCAAATGCAATACATGATTGTGTGAAGAGCACATTATTAATGGAGTCACCTCTGCTGAACTAGAAGATATAGGAAACTATAGATGGAATCTATTTTTACCAACTACGCTATGCACATATACCAAACTGTGATTGGCTATTGTTTGCTTCTTGGGCTGTTTTATGTACCCCAAATACAAAGACAGAGACAAAACAATCTGGAAATGGTACTTACTTGCTGCAAACATCATGCTTTGTGAAATGACCAGTTTATCAGCATCTATCTGATTCTTTTACTGCTTTGCCTTATCCCAGCTCTCATGTCAAACACCATAAACAGGAGCTGACCTTTTTCAGTTACTCTCACATCTGTACCACTAACTGATCGTGACCAGCTCATTGTGTTAGGTTGACCAACAACACAGTAAAATAAGTTGCCTTTCTACAAAACGGACTTTTGAGTACTGCTTCCTTGGATCATTAAGATCATAGGAAATGTAAGGCAACAGAGCCTAGTGACCATTTATGCCTTTTCAGTACCCAGCTTTAAACTATACCTCCTTTTTAGGAATGGTCTAGGTCAATCAAGCCATGGGTGGATTTGTAGGTATCTGTCTAGCCATCTAGTTCCTGCTTGAAGGAATATAATAAGTCACACTGATAATTTCAGTGGAAGTCTATTCAAGAGATTGGGGGAGGCATTGTGTAAAGACTATGTCTCTCCACCATGTTTTACTACTTTATCAATGCAGGTTTAGAACTCTGCCCCTAGTATTAGTGGAATTTTTTCATTTATAGAGATACAAGGCATCCTTGACTACTGGGTCCCTAATGGCATGAAAAGCAAGGCAGAGATCATCACACAGGAAAATATAGGGTGCTGACTAAAGGGAAGTGTTTCCAGTCTTTTCTGATAGTTAAGGGTTTTTAAGCCAGTAATCTTTTTAGTTAATAACCTCTGTAGTCATTCCAGTTGTTTGATATATCCAATGAGATGAGGGTGCACTGTGTTCTCTGACTGACCTAATCAATGCAGAATATAAGGAGACAATAACTTCTTTAGATCTGGATGATATTACTTTGGTGATCACTCGTGTAAAGTAGAAGGACTTCTGTAACACTGTGGCAACATGATGATCAAAGGAAATGGAATTATCAACTCGTGTTCCAAGTACATTCTCGTTTTGAAGTGGGGTGTTGTCTATTCTATAAGCTGGTGGAAGGGTTTTCTACTGCATTTAACAATATTGCACTTTTCTGCATTTAATTTGAGCCCGTTATTTCTATACCAAGTATTAACAAGTTTATTCGTAATCTCATGCTGGAAGGACTGGGATCAGAAAGGGACTTGAGAATGACACCCATTTTACAGTCATCTGCAAATCTGGTTAGCCAGAAATCTTGCTTCATGAAATGGAAATTCAAAGAGTAGATGCCAAACAACAGAGGTTCCGTACTGAACCCTTCTGACCAATGGACATCTTTATACTTTCTGAAGAGGAACCCACTACTCTATGTGAATTCCATCTTTTAGCCAATATGCTATCTGTCTTACTACATAGGAATCTATCTGAGCACATTTAGCTTGGTTATTATGTTAGCATGAGGAATGGTATCAAATGATTTGGCCACATCAACTTATGCTGTGTATACTGCATGGACATTGTCAGCAGTATATGTTACCCTTTCAAAGAAGTTAACTAGATTTATTAGACAGAATCTACCCTTAGCAAAGCCAAACAGCTGTGGGTTAAGCCTGATACATAGTTAATCAGGTCAGTTGTATGTTCTATGGCTTTGAAGATAAGACTTGTCAAACTGATTGGTGTATAATTTCAGTCATCAGTGGGGGGACCACCCTTGTGAAATGGCATCACAACTACTGTGTACCTCATGGATAAAGTCAATGACTAAGTTCAGGTTGAATATATTAAGGAACCAATCTGCAAGGGCCTGTTCACTACTATTTATTAAGCAGCCATGTAGATTATCAAGTCCTATGAAGGATATATTTTTAGTATTGGAAAGCAGTTTTAGTATGTGTTTTTAGTCATAAGTGGTCTGAGATCTTCAGGGAATAATTGGGCTTTGGAGAGTTGTCTCTGGGGTGAAGTTTGAATTGAACTTGCTTGTTAGTATATATGTAATTTCCACTGGATTTGAATAGGTGATGCCATTCTGCGTAAGTGCTGAACAACATTGGAAGTTATTTCTAAGTTTCCTGATGAAGCAAAAGAAAGATTTGTAATTATACATAGATTCTGATGTTAGCCTATGTTCACCAGCGGCTTTTGTTTTCCTAATGGCATTTTTAAACTCTTTAACACTTCTTTGATATTAAACTTGATTTTCTGCTGTATACTTTAATTATTTTTTTCTTTTCCTCTATAGCTTATTTATGTTTGTGGACCACCTAAATGGTTTGCTTATAAACTTTCAATTATATTTAGGTCTGGTTGCAACTGCCAGCTTTATACATTTATGTTGATGAGCACATATTTTTTTGTATGTGTGTAGCTAATTACTGAATCAACATTTAGAATACTGTTATGTATAAATTTGAAGACATCATCACAGAACTGGAGATGATTTGTAGATTTGAAATCCTTGAATTCCATGACATTTGTGTCCATTGGTTTGAAGATTTCAAAGGCAAAGCTTACCAGGTTGTGACTGGAATTAACCGGTGATGGAGATACCAGGGAAATTGTACATACAGACTTTACATTTGTAAGAATCAGGTCTAGGTTATTTGGGCTTCTAGTGGATTCTTTGATAATCTGGTCTGGGGAGTTTTTGTTTATTAAATCTAGAAACATTTGGGTATATTCTGCATTCAAAGTATATGTATCCCAGTTTATAGAGGGCTGTTAAAATCTCCCAGAATAATGGAATTTTTACTTAAAGGAAGTCATTCAAATATATTTAGGAATTCATCATTATATTCAGAGGACATAGAGGGGTCCTGTAACAGGTTATGATCTGATAATTGGTCCTATTTGTGTGATTTGCATCTCAGTGAGTTCTGGCTGTGGGACTCTAGGGATATGGCTAGAGGTGATGTGGTTTCTCACAATAATAGAGTCCACCATGCTTGCCATCTTATCTAAAGGAGTGGAAGGCACAAAACCCAGGTATGGAGGGGGTGCTATTGAACATTTAAACTATGTTTTAGTGATTATACACACATGGATGTGCTCTGAATGCATGAGGGCCTCAAGGTTTGACATTTTATCATTGAGACTCCTGCCACTGAGCAGACAAACATTGATGCGATCTTCTATTTGATATGGTTGTTTTTTTCTGGTTAAGTTGAGAGGTCCTTTAGATAGATTTTGCATAAAAAAGGCACCATAGGGTCAGCAAAGGCTTTAGATGGTATATGAAAGCCGTTTGACAAAAAGTGCAAACCATTTTTAGCAACAGAAGTAGGGATGTCAGTCATCACATTCTAGGCTAACTCATACTGGATCCCCCTGAAATGACACCAGCTTTTTAACTATTGTTGAAACCAATTATTTTTCTTACTACTTCTAGATCATTCATAGAGAAGGAATGATTCCACTTAAGACCAAGGTGTTATCTATATTTGAGACATGCGTGGAGAGTTCTGACATATCTCTCTACATTTCTGTCAGGGTTCTGAGTGTCAAGTCATTACTCCCTCATAGACCACCACCACATCATACTCATATTTGTTGCGGGTGAGGGTCTTAAAGGTCTTTGAGATGTCAGAGATCTTGCCACTTGAAAAACAACTCACCATCACCCTGTTCTTGTCCAACCTAATTGAAATCAGTGTGTCTGACTATGGAGTCACCAGTCACTATGACACTTATTTGCAGAATGATTTGTAGTATTGGATTTCAGATGATTTACATCCTGGTGACTTTTTGTTGCGGGTGATGAGGTCTAGTCCTAACAGGTCTAGGATGCTTAAGCAAGGATTTTTTTTCTTACATCTCAGCGTAAGATAATTTAGAATGTGTTTGATTGGAGTGTGTTGCTCACAGGTTGTGATTTTTTTGTAAAGGTTGCCTCCGTAAGTCTAGATCAAATAAAATGCATTTTGCTGAGTACGAGTACATTGTCTGGGAGCATCAGGCAGTGGCTGCACTGCCTGAGAATATCAGGTGTTATGAGGCTGATAACTGAGGGAAGACAAGCAGGCTGACCATCTGTTTTAGTCCAGGTAACTATAACTTATTGAAGTTTAAGTGATTAGTTAACATTCAGAGAATGCAAATTTAATTTAGTTAATTTTAAATTTTAATTTACTTTGCAAAAAAATTAATTTTAGTTTATGATTCATATAGTATGCAGATTAAATTAAATTAATTTAAATTTTAGTTTATACTGCAATTCATTATCATTACTACTGACCTGCGTCTGAGATCCTATAGATTGCATTACTGCTTAGAGCTTGGCTGGATTGCAGGGTTTTCTCCACTAATTCTTCATGAAGCTTCATACTTCACCTATGGTTGTAAAAGAGTATGCAGTCCAACTTCTGGTACTTCTCAGCTTAAAATACTTGGCCCACTTCTATTTCATACATCTGTAAACAAACTCCATACTGCCACAAAAATAGCAAATCTAGTTCAGTATGTAGATGATGCAACTCTCATTTGCTCTGCCCCAACACTATTTATTTATTTATTTAACATTTGTTTAAAGGAAAGTCCGACTTGAAACAAAACCAATTTTCAGAGGATGCCCATGGAGAAACACTTTAGACACATTCTACAAATCCGCCAGGAAATCACACAAGAGTCCTTCACATCTGCCATATCCTCGCTAGGCACTGTAGAGCTACTCCTAAATGCAAAATGACGAAACTAATTCTCTTTTTGCCAAAACAGTTTAATACTCAGAAACACAATTTCTGTATTTTCTCATCTAACAATACAAAAACTGAAACCATTACAGAAACCAAATTACTTGGAGTACTCCTAGATGACAAATTCAACATATTCTTCAAACTATCAAAAATACAGACAAAAACCTAGGCTCTTTATATAGAGCAAATCAATAGTTTATGGTATCCAAAAGAAAAGCTATAGCAGTAACCTACCTACTCCCATCTTTATTGTCTGCATCACGTATCTTCACTAATCTCAGCAATACTCTCAAGTCGAGCTTGATGCACACTATAATGAAATAACAAAATAACAAGATTCACCAAACAGTCATCTCATAAAACCCACCACAGCACAGCCTAAAGGACCTAAATTGGCCAGAACTCCCAATACAGCTAACTTACTCTCAACTCATCTCTGCCCACAAACTTATCTACAAGCCAGATAGTTACTCCTCTCTAAAAAGCATATTACTACCATACAGTTACTCCTCTCTAAAAAGCATATTACTACCATACAGTGACAACAGAACACTACACTTCAATAACAAATATCTCCTAGCTGTAACTAACTCAGAAAACTCTGCAATAAACCCACTCTATTCTCATCCTGTCTCAGAATAGTAGAATTCCATCCCATTAGAGTTAAAGCCCGCAGAAAACAAGTGCTTTAAAAGTCTGCTAAAACAGCATCTGCAAGGCACTTGACTCTGCTTTTGCTCTACAACTGGACAATTTCCAATCCTGAAGAAAATGCAAGCTGCAATACCTCTGACCGAATGGTAGTGACTCTGTACTAATTTCACATATGGTGATTATTACACTTTTCCTTCTATCTACTACTGTAAACATTTAACTGATTATATATATTTATTTATGCCTCTCCAGTATATACCAACCTAAGGCAATGTGATCTAAACAAGCTAGAGACCTGCTACAACAAAATCGCAAAATTCGCCACAGGGGCATCCTACCATAGTCACCACTGTCTCTCACTTGCTGAACTGGGCTGGCTTGAACTCCCTCACCTCCTTCAGTGGTATCAACTCTCACTCGCCCACAAACTAGTAAACCATCCACTAAATGTCCCATCCCTCCAGAATTTACTCCAACCCTATCGCACCACCAGACCACTAAGATCCAGCAACAAAAATCACTTGCAGATCACTAAAGCCAATAACTCTGCTGGTGAAGCACTATTCTCTTGCGCCATAGCCAAATTATGGAACTCACTCCCACCCACAATTACCTCCGTACCATCATGCACCAACTTCAAAACTTTATTAAAAGCACACCTAAAAACATGCTGGCTATGCCCTTGCAACTCCCACTCTAATATCATCCACCCCATCCAACTACTACCTTTCTTTCACCTCCACTAACTACCTTGATGATAGCAAGCTCAGATGCTCATAAGCCTAGTACTTATTATACAGCAGGAACTTCTCATTGTTACATTTGTTAATGCCTGTTATGTACTTCACAGATAAAGATTCTAGTTGTCTACTGATGTACTATGTTCTTAATCTGTAAATATGTTGTAAGTAATTTCTATGTTAAATTGTTAATCACTATGTAATCCAATGTAACTACTGTCTGTTTATTTTACTGTGGAGCTTTTCTCCCCGGGCCTCCGCTGAAAATGGACCCACGTCCAGTCGGACACTCCCGGTCAACAAATTTAAATAAATAAATAAATAAATAAATAAAAATAAATAATTTAACTACCTACTTCTACTTAATCCTTGTTCTCCCTTATCATACCAGTACTTACTAATTTTAACCCAAATGTCAGTCTTTGTCTCCCATTTATTTTTCTTTGTATTTCTGTCTGTTATTAACTTATACAAATGTACAGTTACTCTCTTTTTTTTCTCCTCGTCCTATAGTCATAAATTGTATGATACAAGGTTAGCATTAATCATCTGTTACACTAAATTATGTATGAAACAATGTGTATGTAACCAAGATGAAGATATTATACAAGGTGAAAAATGAAAATATACTGTATATTTCCTATGTATGTGAATATTACAGCTTTTCTCCTGGCCCACTTCTGAAAAAGGCTATCTATCCCAGTTAAACTTTCCAGATCAACAAAGATAAATAAATAAAATTACATCAGTACTGATAACTGGCCATAGCAATCAATCTAGACCTATTTCTTTGGTGTCCTATCTCCTTGTTGTTTGGTTTGAGTGCATGTTCAGCCTTTGTGTATTTGGGTGGTCATCTATGCCTGGAAATTCAGCAAATGTGGAGTTCAGTGATGGGGACTGCTCCCTATAAGCATAACGTAGTGGTGCATAGTGATATATCCACTTGGTCAGCAGCTCAGTGAACTGGCTTAACTACGCATGCATTCATTGCTGCATCAGAGATTTCATTTAAGTAAGCTTGCATAGTGCAGGACTAGAAGACCTGCAGCCAGAGCATGCCATTTCCAGCTGCACCAACTTTCACCAAAGACAGACTGCTGTTCTTTCCAATCTAAAGAATGCATTTTTATGCAGCAGTATTTTAATCTTTTGGAGGTGGCAGACTTTTTGCACTGCCATTTTTTTGATAAGTAAGAAATTAGAATATCCCCATTAATGATATTGCCTTGGTTACTTGTCAAGGTATAGTTCTTTTTCTCATCTTATGCTGAAATGCTTTACAAATTACTTTATGTTTATGTTTTCCATTCTGTTAAGTGCATTCCATTGCATTTCCATATATGTAAAACACCCACGGTGAAGTGAATCACACTTTTATACACAAATGTTCTTTCCTTTTGTTTGCTTTACTTTCTCAAGCTGTGCCTAAAGATCATCTGGCGGTCATTTAAAGAACTTCTTTTGTTAAGTGTGCTCCCACTGCCATGTAGTTTATGAGCTACTTTGGCTAAAAATAATAGCCTAATCATTATGAAGCTTGTGACTGATGATGAATATTTCTTATTTCTTGCTACCAAATTACAGGGCTCACATCAAATGTTTGTGAGAGACTGTCATCAACTGAGTAATATGTTGTATTTTTGTCCGAGAACACATCACATATGCAGACACAGCTTTTGAAAAGCAGATTGTTGTAATATTAAACCACGAGATATGTGTTTAGATGCAAACTATATACTATCTGTTGAAAATCAGTGTCATTTATACATAAGCTATCACTATATAAAGGCAGCGATGGGACAAAAATATTTGTTTCCATAAAATTAGTGTTAACCATAGTTAATAAACACATTTTGTGCATCACATCTACACATCTCAGTGCCTTCTAAAGAATTCATATTTTTCCCTGATCATAACCACGGATATGTCTAACATACTACATATTTTGACAGACAGTAATAACCAAAATAGATATGTAGTGTTTACTGGTTGAAAAAAATCTGTCACCACTCAACAAAACTTGAAAAAGTTGGCAATCGTATAATCACACAAACCATAATAGTATTTTTTCATTATTTATAACACTTTGATTTAAACTTGATCAGACCCTTACATCAATGCATGTTCAGAAATGCATTGTATAGCAGTTTTATTTGCTATTTCCTACACATACATATCTCTGCTATTTCATGTACAATAGGAAGTACATTTTGCTCAGTTTGATTAATTTTGTGAGTTATAGAAGTCACACTGAATTCTTCATTTTGTTTTCTGGGACACTTGTTGACCACATAAAACATAATGAGATAATTGCCTCACTGACACAGGACCTAAACAACCTATTTCTTTGTCAACCAAGTTTCAACAGGAATATGGGGCTGGAGGCAACTGTTCATGACATCAATGTCCTTTCAAGGAAAGCATGCTTAAGTGAATATTGATAATGTGTGACCTCAGAGAGAGTGGGAGCCTCACACTTGTATGATGACTGTTTCAGTGAGCTGCAATACTATAAAATAATTGTGCTGATAACCACTTTCAATTTCTTAACCAAATTACATTTACACAGGCCATATATAGACCTGAGCAACCATGTGCCTAGTATGATGTACTGTAGGAAGGCATTGGTTATACTGTCTGTAGGACTGACACAAGGTGAAGGTCTTCAGGTGTTACAGCCTGGAAGTAGTCAGCCTTACATAGACTAACACAGTAAACATGTTAGTTTGTGTAATGTATTTAGGAGCAAATACATGGTCAAACCTGCTTCATGACAATGTATAACAGAAACTTAAGAGAATTAGAATCCAAAAAATTAATATGCCAACACTAATAAATGCAGGTGACATTTTCCAGCTATTCTGCCACCTGTTTTTACTACAAGCACCTATAGACCTAGGGGAGTACCTTGGGGGGGGTGTATAAGAAGGTGGCAGATGTAATAACTGACTGCTTGGTGCCAAGTCTGGAAGGCAAAAATTTCCAGATAAAAAAAGGTTCTCAGCTCATATCATTTGTACAGTTTTTATTTTATATAATAATTTATATATAATATCAAACTGCACTAAATCTGGGACTGATGTGTCACCACTGTTCCAATGTTTCTGAAGTATCAGCTTGTTAGACTGGTATCGGCTTGAAGCCTATCTTTTTAACATAAGAATGCATGTCTTCATTAAAACAGTCATACCACCAAGTCGAATAGTATCTTCTTTAAAAGTACTTTATTTACCTCAACTCTCCGTACAGATTAAGGATTAAATTTACAAAAGGAACCTGCTTTTGCCTATATCTTCAGCTGGGTGATTGGAAACACTTTTTAAATGGTTCTATTGGAATTTCCACTTTGCTCCTCTGATCACTGCTACTACACATCAGATCACACCTGCAAGACATCTATTAATGAATGAATGACATATTCCAAGCAGATTTAAGGAGCCTAGTTTGCCAGGCTTTATGAACAAATTATCATATAACCTTTTCATCACGGACTACCTACTTAATTTGGAATATACAGTATCATCATCATAGAATTATGATCAGGTCTCAGATCACAACCAAGCTGTAATATGCTTGAGAAATGAATGCTGAGACATTCACATCAACAGCTGAGAGAAGCAGAGTTCGAGAGACGAATCTTGATATTCATGCCAAGAACATATAACTATTAGGTTATGATCAGAGAAATCCAGTCATAATCCTTTGTGGTATATCAAGCTCCACCTGCTTTTATGGTACTACAATTTACAGAAAGAGAGAGAGAGGGAAAATACAGAAGTGCTAAGTGTTTTACAGTTTCGAAATAACTAATACACTTAGCACGCCCACCAAATTCATTGAAGTACTTGGAGATTTAGTTACTTAAATATACAAGTTAGAGATGATAAAGAAAAAAAGAAAATTTAGGAGTGCAAAACGTTTTACAGCTCAAGTCATTAGTGTCTACTGCTGCCTCTGAGACAGCAGCTTGAAGCAAAGTGTATCTTGTGTATCTGTGTTCCTGAAACAGCTTTAAAAGGTGTAATAAACTTTTCTCTGTCACACACATTAGAAGAAGTATGGTGGCACGAAGTGTATTGCAGCTTTTAAAGCTGCTTTAGCTTCCACCTCTGTTCTTTGGCAGCTGTGCTGCAGCAGGATACTTGAGTGTAACTCCAGTAAATGGTGCCTGACATGACATTGTTTGATACTTTCCTTACATCCAAAAGTGCTTAATAAAGATGTTTTTCTCCCAATTTCTGAGCATAACTGTAGAGTTTTGTGCACTACAAAAATGTATCCTTTCCGTTTTAATAATAGCAATGAGTCATGACCACTCATGTAAGAGTTAGTTTATATCTCTTTAATCACGATGCATAAAACCATAATTAAAGGATTTTCTAATACATAATGTGCAAGTACTATGCATTATATATTTATCACGATCTTAAAATCTGAAAAAGAAATGTGTTAAAATGCCAGGAAGAGTTTAGATTGAGCTCAGCACACAGTCATTTAGTAATTATCACCAGATGCTGCACAACACATGGTTGCATTAGGCAGTGAGAGACCTGTAATTTGGGTCCATTAGAAGGAAGGCACTGAGAATGAAGTGGCAGTATGATGTCCTCACTGACCTGTAACCACATTGCGTGCAGCAGTGGGTGGCAGTCTGACTCACTGTGGCATTCTAAATTTCTGGCTATATAAGGAAGTACAGATGGCATATTTGGAATTTCCTAACAATAGAGCGCTTGAAATGTTCACCCTTGTCAATCAAATAATGGACTAAACATTTGACTTTAATGGGTCCTTACCATCTGAATGCTTCAATATATTCTCTTTAGGGGGATATTAGCAAAGAAAAGATGTTACTAAGACATCAACTAAAGCAGAAAAGTAATACAACTTCTGTTAAGTCTACCTAAAATTATTACCACCACTAAGAATGCAAACAGTCTTTTTTTCCCACTTTTTGTTTCGGGAAAGGCTACTAACATGAACAGTAGAAGCATTTGCTAAGACAAAGGTGATTGTACAAACTGAGGAGTCTTCTCAACTATTTTGTTAATGTTGGAACGGTTTCTGAATTCAGTGCAAAATCAATTTTCTTTAAATTCACTGAACCATGACAGGTGCAAGCTAGGAACACTCAATGAACACTGCAACTTTTTATTTTATTTCATAGTCTTATTTTATTTAACTGGCAGCTGAATTGAACTTCATGGTCCTTTTTAGGCAATGATCCAGTTATTATATATCAAATGTTTTATAAATACTTCAAGTTAAGCATATTATACAAATACAGTATGTTAAATAACATTAATAAAATCTATTATGTGATCAATCACCAGCCATGAGACGAAAAGACACATTTCAAAATAATGCAGCAGCAGTAATTTACATTATGCAGATAGTCAATGTAATTACAATGAAAAGCAGGTAGTCAGCATATTTAGTAAAGCAGACAATTTATTTTGTATGAAAGGCAAGGAAGGTTGAATAACACCTTATTACCTATAACTGTAGTTTCAAAGTGGAGGGCCCACCACTGCAAAAGCTATGCAGCTTATGTCCAGTCAGACACTTCAAAAGACAAGGGTAAGCAGGATGTACTGAATGAATGCAAGGCTGTAGAGGGTTCCCTATATATAAGCTCCTCAAAATGAAGCACAGTCACACAGAAAAAATATATTTTAAGTTAGCAAGAGTATTAGTACCTTGGTTGTGTGAAAAGTGGGAAGCCTTTTTATTTCTGACATAAAGACAGGAATGGTGTTCTTTCCTTGGAAATGTGGCTATAAATTTGTATAAGCACATCTCATGCTTAGTGCAGTGATTTTATATTTACTGCAGGAGAAAAATACAATCATTGGAAAGGCATATTCCAGGGTATAGAGCAGAACTACATTTCCAAACATAGACCTTTCTTCAGAAACTAGATGGTTAGTAACTATGTGTTCTTAGTGCAGATCTGCCTTTGCTGGTCACTTTTTGTTACGACTTGGACATGTCAAGGACACCAAGATATTTAAATGATTGTACTGACTCATGGCTTGTTCCATTTGGAGCAGTCATATACCAATTAGCTGAAGCCTATAGTGGCCACCTTTGAGTCCCAGGCATCATGGCTTGCATTTTCTGGCAGTTAACCGAGAAGCTATCATTTGAGAAATAATGCCCTGTGTTTAACATATCCTTAGTAAGATGAGTGATAGCTAAAGAAAACAGAAGTATCTGTATAGCACATGGCCATGTTACCCATGTAAAAGATGATTTGTATGGATGGGAATTTGACTACAAAAATGTTGACAAAGCTGGGAAGGGTAATATAACAAATGTCCCCTGAGGTATGTTGCTTTCAATAAGGCAAGCATAACACCTACTGTTAGCTCTTGGTCAAGGACATTACTGTTGGTGAGATAGCTCTTAAGTCCATTATACAGAAGTGTTTGTCAGGCCATAGCAGCTTAGCTGCAAAAGGAGACCAGCATATTAACCACTGTCAAATGCCTTTGTTAGGTCATTTAATAGTACCCCATGATTTGACCACTATGCATGACCCTGAATATATGATTTGTAAGGAAAAGCAATGCTGTAATAGTACTGTGTCCTGTGTGGAACCAATGTTGCTGCACAGATAAGAGTTTATTTATTTATTTAACATTTGTTTACTGGGAAAGTCCAACTTGGAACGAAGCCAAACTTCAGCAGAGGCCCAGGGAGAAATGCTCCAGATACAAGTCTTTGTAACATAGGAGGAAACCAGAACACCAAGAGGAAACCCACACAAATGCAGGGAGGACATGCAAACTCCACACAGAAGGCATCCCAGCTGAGAATCGAACCAGAGACCCTCTTGCTGTGAGGTGACAAACCATTGTGTCACTACATCCTTTATACTATTATTTGTAAGCTTTCATTTGTCAGGTTTTCATCATTTCAAGGCAATCATATAGGTGTGAGAAGAAATGTAGTTTAATGGTACAAGTTTTCATTACCTTTTGTTCCAATATTTGGAAATGGAACTTCAGTGAAGGAATTGCACAGGTCTGAGAATGTGCTTAGGTGAGAGTATTATGTTTTTTGTATGTGACTCAATAATGATAAGAAGTACTGCATGCTCTAAGAAAGTCTAGAAAGAAGCTATCAGCCTCAGGTTGATGATGACTTGAGAATAAATTCATGTCAGTGGTTTGTTTCCTGGAATGTATTAGGGAAAACATTGAGATCAGAGAAGGAGTGCAATATTTTTTGAAAAATGGTTGGTATACAATACCATAAAACTGCTAGGAGATGTATTGTGACTTCTTGGCAAACAAACCAACACATGAATCAGCTACTTCCACAGGAGCTATAATCAGATTATTATTAATGAGAAAGACACAGCAACACACCCACAAAATAAACGCTTCATTGCAGAAAAATCAGGTAATCTCCAGAATTATAGTAATTGTAACGAAGCAGCCAAGTTCCACCAAGAATTAAAACCATTTAATTACTCAGTACCTTTCATATACTAAGAGCATTGCTTGGCAATTTGATTTGAATGTAACGGATGACAACTCTAATAATGCGACTGGTGATTCCGAGCGACTGCAACAAGCGATGGATGCATTGGAAAGGGATTTTCTGAAACTAAAAAGACTCCAGGCACAGAGACATCATTTTCAGTATTGCCTGGAGAAAAGGATTGTACCTCATGGTCTACATGTCTTCAACATGCCCACTCAAGGGACACATTATACGGATTTGTTAGCACGCTGGCAACAACTTAACCTTGAGGTAAGCGGCAAGTACATGCAGTTACTTGTCAACTTCTTTCATCCTGAAGAAGATAAACTTATTGATACTATTAAAAAAACAACAAGAATTTATTTTTAATATCTTTGCTGAAAGAATTGTTAACCCTCTTTTTGAGAGCCTGCTTGATGGTGTAGCGGCATTTGAACGTAAATTACTGCAACAAAAGAAAATTAAAATAATGAGGGACACAAATGACTTTAGACTGGGCCATGTTTTTATGTGGCCCAGACATGAACAAAGCTTAGAGACTGTAAACCGACAAGGTCCTATGAATAATGAAGGAACAAATGAAACTGTTAGATCAATGAATGTGTGAAAGTAGTGTGAATGGTTCAGTCAAAATTCATGCTTCTAATGTTAATTGCGATGCTTTTACTGATGATGTTAATAATGTATTATGTGAACAAAATGACCAGAATGCTCAGGTTTCATTGGATGATAATAATGAAAATATTGGTTTAGTGCGAACAGAGAATACTATTTTTAATGGTGCCCCTGATAGTGATCATACTACTAATTTACAAGGAACACAGACACAACATGGCCTGAATTTATATCCGAATGTAGTTGTTAGAAATGGTGTTTCTAGTTCTTATCTATCTGAACAAGTGGTTTGACTGAAAATATTTGTGAACCAACCACCGGTCCAACCCACTAGTGCTAATTTACTTATAAGCAGAGATATTCCTTTTCCTCTACCTGTTCGGGTAGACAAGGGAGGGAGACGACTCGGTCAATGAGTCAGGTACGGCAAAAACGCAAACACTTAGTCAAATACAATCCCAACCAGACACTAAAGAAGATGTGGGCGAATGTAGTTATTAACATCTCCACATATAGGCTTTCCTCTGATGAGGAACAGGTTTTGTCAAAGGGTTTAAGTTTTATTCCTACATGCAAAAACAGAATGACAGATACAATTTTGGACTTAAAGGTTTTCTGTCGGAATATCATGCTTCGGCTTTTATTCGGGGATAATGATAAACAAAGCAAACAGATGCAAACGCATCCATCCTTTACCTTCAAGCGTATGAGTAACTTTGTACCTATGAATCATCCCTTAGTGGATGCTTATTTAAAACTTACTGAAGAGGAATTTCTTAAATATTATGACAATACTGGCTTTAAAACATATAGAGATGTTAAGAAAAGGTATAACTTAAATTACAAAGAGAATATAGCATTGAAACAGTTGCAGAAAAATGATTTAATAACAATTAAACCTGCTGATAAAGGTGGCCCAGTTGTGGTTATGGATACTTCTCATTATGTTAACTCTATGAGAAATTTATTAAATTATGATAATTTTTATGCTAAAACAACGGTCAATGAAGTACACAGAATAATGAATTCTGTTCTTAATACCTTAAATGATGTATATGAAGGAGGTCTGATTAGTAAGGAAACATTGACTATCTTTGTGTTTCAAATCCACTCATTCCATTGATACAAGGACTTCCAAAGATACATAAAAATTCCTCTGACCCACCAATGAGACCGATAGTGGCTGGAGGAGGTTGTGTCACTGAGCCCCTCTCTGTGTATGTGGAGAAATATCTTAGACCTATTATTAATTTAAATACCTCTGTCCTGAGAGATTCTAAACAATTTCTAATTGACTTATATGATTGTCTTAGAGACATATCTGATTTAGAAGATGTACTTTTTGTCACACTTGATGTACAATCTCTCTTTACAGTGATACCAAATGACCTTGGCATACAATATATTAATGAATATCTTATACAACATAGTAATTTTTCACCTATTCAAATAGATTTGGTAACATATTTTTTGGAGCAAGTTTTGGAGAATAAAGTTTTTACTTTTAATGATGAGCTATATATACAACACCATGGGGTTGCAATGGGCACCCCATGTGCAAATAGCTATGCAAATATGTTCCTTGCTCATTGGGAAGAAACAATACTTAGTAGAAATAAAGAATTTCAGATACATGTATTGTTCTATCGACTTTTCGTCGATGACCTCTTTTTATTATGGCAGTGTGGAAGAATTATTAGCATTTCATAACACACTTAACAATATGGTTGAGTGTTTAAAATTTACAATGAATTGGTCCTATATGAGGATAGAATATTTGGACCTATATGTTGAGAAGTTGCCAAATGGTTTAATCAATACAGGAGTGTATCGAGAAACATGTTATAGGAACTCACTTCTTATGAGATCAAGTATGCATCCGGGATATATCTTTAAAAATTTGATTAGAGGCCAAGGCCTCAGAGTATCTAGGTTAAGTGTCCTGGACAATTGTTTCAATGCTGAACTTGATGGCTTAAGAAACAGACTTCTATCAAGAGGCTATACTATACATGAGATTTCGGGTCTATATTATATCCTCAAACGCTTAAAAAGTGAATGCTGATTGATCGAACTTATTTTCGCGAAACTGCAAAATATCGAAGCAGCAGAAACTCAAATTTTTTCCTAGGGAAAGAATTTGGTTGTCCGTTTCTGTTGCTTCGGTATTTTCAGTGTTATGGTGGAAAGTTACCGGTCAGATTCAGGTAAGTGTGCGATTGTGTGGATGTGAGTGTTAGGGTGATTTAGGTGAGTTAGGGTTAGGGTTAGGGCTCGGGTTAGGTGTGTGTGTACGATTGAGTGGACATGAGGGTTAGGGCAGATTTAAGTGAGTTAGTGTTAGGGAGTGGGTGAGGTGAGTGTGCGATAGTGACGGACCTTAGGGTGTGGGTTAAGGTAAGTGGGTAGTTAGTGGTGTGTGCATAGTTTAGTGTAGGGTTAGGTATCAGATTTTAGGTGTATGTGTGAGGATTTCTGTTTGTTTGGTGTGCTTGTGTTGTGTGTATGTGTTTTGGATCAGCAATTTTTTTCCCTGGGAAAAAAAATCGCTGATCTGATAGTTCGAGATTGTAAGCTTTCGCTTAAATTAGGTCGATCAATCAGAGTTCGCTTTTTTAAGTGTTCGATGATATAATATAGACCCGATTTCAAATAATTTATCAGATATTCAAACGCTACGTAGATATATAGCAGCACCATATTTTGGTCCACAAAAGGAAGATAATTCGTAGGACTGATAACGGGATTTTTACTTCCCTTAAGGTCCCACTATTTTATACTCTGGACAATAAAGAACTAGTAGAAATTTTTGGAAAATATTGGTCCATACTTCAGGTTGATAGTGACATTAGCCAAATAGTTGGTGAACAACCAAGATTTATATATAAAAATAGAAAGAATTTGAAGAGGCTATTATGTCATAAACAGGGCAATCATCAAGTCACTGACACAGGAGGGTCTACACGACCCTGTGGAACATGCAATTTATGTTCATATATTGACACCAGTGATAGATTTTACCATCCTGATTTAAAGAAGGACTTTAGTTTTCATGTAGGAGCTACATGCAAAAGCTCAAATCTTGTATACTTAGCTGTATGCCAGGTTTGTCAATCCTTTTATGTTGGCAAAACTAATAGGATCTTTAGAGACAGAGTTTGCGAACATATTTATCATATTAGGAAGCAATCAAACCATAATGCTTTAGCGAAACATATATCTCGCTATGGTGAAGAACATCATTTTAGGTTCAGAGTTCTTGAGTTGATTTCCCCTAACGTAAGAGAAGGGGATATCAAGAATCACACCGAGTATAGAGAAAATAATTGGATTATTATACTTTGGGCGGATAGGGGCCATGGTTTAAATGAAAGGGCAACAATAAAACCCTTACTTAAAAAACATAGCAAGAATCACACCGAGTATAGAGAAAATAATTGGATTATTATACTTTGGGTGGATAGGGGCCATGGTTTAAATGAAAGGGCAACAATAAAACCCTTACTTAAAAAACATAGCAAGAATCACACCGAGTATAGAGAAAATAATTGGATTATTATACTTTGGGCGGATAGGGGCCATGGTTTAAATGAAAGGGCAACAATAAAACCCTTACTTAAAAAACATAGAATACCTAAATAGTTAAAATGACTGTTTTTATTTGTATGTATATATATATATATATATATATATATATATATATATATATATATATATATATATATATATATATATATTTCTTTATATAATGATTTTAGCTGTTAGGATCCATGTCTCTATGTGTCAATATATTTTTTATATAAGAGCTACTAGCACATTTATATAATGTTCTGTAACAAATTTTGTACTCAACAATTGAAATGTAATAATATGCTATTACTTTTGTACATACATTTATATGTTTACCATTTTATGTTTATGCCTTTGTTTTATTAGTCTTTTCAAGTGGAGCTTATCTCCCCGGGCCTCTGCTGAAAATGGACATGTATCCAGTTAGACTAGCCCAGTCAACAAATGTAAAATAAATAAATAAAATAAATTTATGCATATATGCACTAGCCAGATGTATACCTTTAAAAGTTTTTTTATTAGTAATTGACTGCGATTGGTTTCAGTGTTTTTGAATTTCTTTATATAAGAACTTGGACCGAATGGTATGTTTGTCAGTCTGAAGAAGCTTTTAAGCGAAAGCGCTTACTGGATGTTTTTGCGATAATAAACAACTGTTGGTTTTAATTCTTGGTGGAACTTGGTTGCTTCGTTACAATTACTATAATTCTGGAGATTATTATTAATGTTTATTGCTTTGCTGAGTGATTGTCTTAGGTTTATCCCAAGTAGCTTGATTTTTACATCTTGCCAGAAGAAGTGGTGGTTACCTAACAGACTCACTACCTACATACTGATGCTAAATTTTTGCAGGTGAGGTCAACTGATTGCAGGCATTTCTGCAGAGAAGTGTTTGCATAGTCAGTTTGATTGATAGACATTTTTTGTCTTGTTATAGGTCTTCCTAATTTTTTAGACATAGTGATGGCAAGCTAGACAGATTGTGTAGTATATATATCTTAAAAAGGTAAAAGAATGTTTAATATACATTCAAAGACAGTGTTGCAATCTGACTGAGATGTATTACAGATGGATCTATGTCAAATGATCGAATGGACAGATTGTCGAAATCCATAAGGTCGAAGTCAAATGATTGACAATTCAGTCCGTCAAAAAAAATTAAAATGCAAACACCCACATACAACACACCCCCTGCTAATTATATATACCATCTCCGAAGTTGCACTACAGTAGGGAAAAGGGCAAATTTCCTTATCCCTACTGTAATGTGATGTCATTCAGAAAAGTTCAACTGACCGAATTGTCGATCATATAGGTTCGACCATATGGGTTTTGACAATCTGTCCGTTCGATCATATGGCAGGAACCCGCTACAGATCTGGGCAGTATAGGCAAGTACACAAATTTTGCAGTATGCTGTTGGAATGTAAGGATTTACCATAGAAGATAAAGCTGCAGTGAGAGGCTTCATGAAAGTCAGAGGACACATTGCAGCAGGTGGGAATTCTACTTTTGGAGTGGACAGCCTGTCTGCTTAGTTATGCAAGTACCCAGCCTAAGATATTATGTTTTCCAGTAGGATTAGGTCTGGTAGGCACTATGCTAGCTTGTGTGACAAAGTGCTTTTACATAAAAAAAGTGTCACTCATGAGCGGGAACCATTGAGAAGGGAACAATGAATACTGAAGTTACTCACAACTACACATTCAAGTCTGAATGCAGGAAAAATGTTAGTTAAGAATGCAGACATACAAACATATTGATGGACATTGACTGTATATTACATCCACAGACACCTTAAGGAGTCCAACTCTGGTACATTCGCTACTAGTCAATTCAGAACTAGTAAACAGGGCAAATCTTGAAAGCACTCTACCATCTGTCTTCTTTGCAGGTCTCTGATTCTGAAAACTATAAAGAAAATGTTAAGAATGAGGTATATTATTTTCTGGCTTTACTCCAGATTCAGTAACATCTCTACAAAGGGGAATTGTCCAGGTTAGTTCCACTAGGCCAGTATCCTCTTTCCAAGGGAGACTAGAGGCAGTATTCATACTGACTACAGGAAATTTGGTCAGGGCACCAGGGAATTTCCATTACTCTTTTCTGATAAATGCTGCAGAATCTTTTACATCCACCTGAGCTACCACCAACTCCAGCAGATGGGACCTTGGCTTAACATCCATCCAATACATTCAGGAGTGCAGCATGCCCCTAAAGCTCTACTGCAGTGTCTGCATTGGAAAATTAATTCAAGTACCTGTTGAGAGAATAGAACCTACAGCGTTCTAATCTTCCAGCACCAAAGGCAAGTATGGTACATGGTGAACCACTGGCATTAAACTACCTGATTATCATATTAATCATGGTTCATAAGTTGATGCATGGAGATGAGGTGGATATACAGGAAATCAAACAATCTACACAGAGGAGTATAACCAAACAAAGCTCTTTTACAGGCCCTCAAATGCCCATGCACAACATAACCTGAACATGTTAGCATGATGTCATTAGCACGACTGCGCACCCAGGTCTGAACAATGGCAAGACTATGAGTGCTAGTATAGATGATCATGAGATCACAGGAAATAAAAGACAATTGAGTCACAAGGCCAATCACACCTTGCCAATACCCACCTTCATGCTGTACCCTCCTTCTCAAGAATAGCAAAAAAAGGTCAGTTCAACCATAAATTTATGGGTACCCATCCAATCATCCAGGTTTAATCTGAAGGATACTAGTGTGTCATTTTATTTGACTTCCAAGGGAAGTCTGTTCCAGAGGTGGGGTATGTGTTAGGTAATAAATTTGTCTCTGCAATGCATATCTATTTATGTACTGGTGGAGATTTAAAATCTTAGTTCTGATATTACTAGTGCTTTTTGACTTGTAGAGATACAAGTAATCAAAGGGGGGGATTACAGTGGTATAGAATGTAGACATGGATCACCCCACAAAAGCCTATATGAAACAGAGCACTATATGCATATCCCTTTACTCAATGTAAAAGATGGCCAAGGAGTGATGCACAGGTATTATTATAATGCTCCTAGCATTAATATGGGTTAGTGAGATGGTTAGTTGAGCAATCCACATGTGGGAGGATATTATGAAGAGAATGTGGAGGCTTCAGTTACATAAGGCCTGCTTTTGTATGACTATCCCCACAAACAGGCCATGGAATGCAAGGTAGGAAGGAAGCAAGATCTGTGGCTTGGTGTTTTGGAATATGTATACAAGTTATTTTATCAAGCAATGGATACAGTTAATACATCTAACATGGCAGAAGTACTGTAGTGTGTTTGAAAGGGTATAGTATGCAAAGGGAGCAAGGAGTCACTATCTGATAGTGTTACATACATGAAGCCTGAGCAATATGTGAGGTAAAAGTATGTAGCAGACGGTGGATACCAAGAAAACCAAGTACAACACAAAGGAGTAAAGGCTACTGAAAAGTATCAGTTGAATAATAGCAGAAGGAAAAATGAAGATATAAGGTAGATTGTGTGTGACTAATGGCTAGGTATAACAACATCAATAGGAGCTGAATGGGAAATGAAAGATGCACAGTCAAGGATTATTTGTCTACTGGCTGGGGAATATAGACCAATTAACGGACGTTGGATAAAATAACAGATGATAATTGCCAAGGTAAAAGAATCCAAATAAATGAAATGGCAGATCAGAGATATACAGCCAAGAACATAGATTGTTGGCTAACTAACATGACTCAACCAATCTCAACCAATGAGAGTGAATGACATACTGCTAACACCTGAATGGCAGGGCAAGAATAATCTGAGATTTTGTGGTATTTTGTTGTTAGAAAGGCATATATTTTAGACAGACAAACTCAAACCATCTAAAGGGGTCTAGTTAACTATAAATTACGCAGACTGCAGAGAGGACAATCCAGAGCTTATCTGAAACAATCCTGTGTTGGTTTGTGATTATTGACCTTTACTGTTGTAACGAGGCGTGACTGTGAGTGAAAGTGAACCGAAGCTACTGAGCGCAATATAAACAAAATCCAGTTTTTGTGTGACTGGCACAACTGATATGGTAGGCCAGAGTGACAACTTTAGTTTTACATTGTTTGTATGTTTTTTTCTCATAGAAGTTAACTTAAAATCTCTCTGAATTCTGTTTTAACTGATTCTATCATTTTCTTTTAGAATTCTATGTTTGCTGCTGAAAAGGGATTCCTTAAATGAGTTTGCTATTAACAATTTGCTAAAGCACAAGTATCTTGTACAGTGTAGTCAATGATATGCATACTTAAAGGTAACACTTAACACTGATAACGTGCTCCTCATGTCAAACGTTGCAGGATTTGCTTACTATTATTAGTAGAAAAACTAGACTTACTGATGATTGTCTTTCTGGAATTGGCACAGCTTGGAGAACTGACTGACTGGCCTGATGACATTAATAATATTAGGCAAAGACCAAATAGAGCACATTTGGGAAAGGACATGTCTGTTGCCAGTAAAGATCTCTAAACCCCTATTAAACATGATACTACCGATGTCAACTTTGGAATTCATGATACAAGTATTTAGAAGTTTGATCATTTAGAGCATGTATATGAAAATAATAAAAGGAAGACAATCCACGTATAACAGGAAGAAAAATAAATTGTGTAATGTCTCTAATGCAGAGAATGCATGCTAAAAAGAACACTATTATATAACACACAGATTACAGGGAACGACAACAGTGTTCTATCAGAAAGCCTTCGGTCTAGAGAAAAAGGCATAGTTTTTTCAAATGAAAAGGTAGAAAAAAAGAGGCAAGTGGCAGGTGAAAAGGAAGAAAGCAAAACTGAACTTGGAAGGCCTGAAGAACATTAGTGTAAGAAAAAACAGGAGAAAGACTATATTTAACAACATGGCTCAAGCTGTGGAAGTACAAAGCCAACTGGATTATAACTGTATGCTTGCAAATGTAATAAGAAATGAAAACAGTGGGATTAATAAGACTAATGGTGATGAAGGTCATTCCTTTGTAACAAACTAAAAGGGCAAATATTCCTGAATTAGAAGCTGGAGATTCTTCATATCAGAAGTGACCAGAAGATTCAATTATTACAGAAACTGTTGCTTCCATTTGCACAGCAGATAATGAACATCAGAAAGTGTTATGCTTGCCAGGAGCAAAAGCACAGGATGTGAGAAAGGCCTTAGAATGCCTTAATGTATGGAAGTATGGAACTGTTTTTATTCATGTGGGTACAAATGATCTCACCTGCGTGGACTTTCTGACTGTTAGTAGGGAATTGACGGCCCTCTTAGACAGCATGGCTTGTACAGGTGTTAGGATGTATTTTTTCACAACTCAGATACATAAAGGAGAGTCAGGTTATGTGAATTAAAAGATTTTTGAGGGTAAATACCTACATGATAAAATGACCCTTTAAAAAAGAAATGTGCAGAGCATCTAAGACTAAATTTGCGCACGTGTTTAGACAGAATGGTATGCACCTGTCGAGACAAGGGAAGAAAATTTTTGCAGCAGACTTATTGCAATAGTTGAGAGACACAAGACAGAGTTTTTGTCAGGTCAAAAATTTAACAGTTCACAGATAGCAACGTTTTGATGCAACTTTGATGGCTGTTAATGGCAGGAGCATTAGTGGCAAAGTGTTTTTATTGGAACATTTGCTACATTTTCACAACACTGATGTTGTTACTGTTGGTGAAGCATGGTTAAAAAACAATGACTGCAAACCAGCTCTGTCAGGAATAGGTGTTTTTATTTTAAAAGGGAGTCTAACAAAAAAATCAGGTGGAGGGGTGATGATAGGGATTAAAATTGTTACGAAACCTGTGAGTATTATATGTTCAAAGAGGATAATATTACTGGAGACTGTGTAACTGTGACAATAAAGACAACATTGGAACATATAAACATTGCTGGAGTGTATAGACCACCAAAGTCAAGTACTAATGACCTATATGAATTTATATATTTCCTTGTGTGAAACACAAGAGGGAAGAATAATAGTGTCTGCGGACTTAAATTTACCAGAAACAGACTGAAATAATATTGATTTAACAACATTAGTAAGGGGATTATTTACAATGTTTGTTCAGGAACAATAATTGCTTTAGGTTGTAAAAAGCTTACTACTTACCAGGTAACAGAACGTACTACACATTGTTTATGTTCCTAGGGAAATGGCTATTACTTAATGTCAGGTTTTACCACTGCTGATGTGCAGTGATCATAAGGTTATTAAGGTTTAATTGCTGTGAGGTAAGTTTGCCAAACTGAAATCTAAACTAATGCACAGAAGATTAAACAACAGATTGTAAGGAAGCACAACAGTCACTATGTAAAACTAATTGGAGTGATGTGTTATGTTCAGTGGAAAAACTCCAGAAGGAATGTGATAAGTTTGGAAAGAAAAATTTTTGAATGCAAAAAAAAATAAATAAATAATAAAAAATGTTTACATTAAGAATACAGGCACACAATGTCAGGAAGATATATTTTCATAAGAACAAAATACTTGATTAAAGTGAGAGACAAAAAAATATAAGAAATGAAAAAGAGGTCAAACTATAACTTTGAAAACTGAAATAAACAAGCTGACCAAATTAAATATAGTGTGAGACAAGATCAAGAAAAAATTTAAGAAAATGTATATAAAGATATTGAGCACAATAAGAAACCATTTCATAAATACATAAGATGTAATAGGAGTAAAGACATATACATTGATAAACTGTGTGTAAATCCTAACATTTATTTTTAGACACTAGATCATAGATATATTTACAAAATCTTATGCAAAACAGTTTGGCTCCACCAAAGAGTAATAAATTGTCCTAGTAACATCCATGTAACTTCAGATACTGAAATCAAATTAAATTATATTGAAAAAGAACTATGCAAACTGGACCTAGGCAAAGCAAAGGGAGGATAACAGAATTAGTAATAATGACGTCAGATGGTTTACTTTCCTGCTGTGAAAAAATAGCGGAGAAGGTTATTTTGAATAAATTATTGTCAGAAGTTGAAAGACTGGACTTGAAACCATATATCAGCATGCATATGTTGAAAATAGATTTATAACCGACTGTAACATGATTATCTACAACAATATAATAACAGCTATAAATGAAAAATTGTGCTGTGATGTAATTTATAAAGACTTGACTTCAACATTTGATAAAGTCATACTTAAAACACTGTTCAATAAATTAAACAACTAGTTACTGGTGTACTCTAGATAAGACAAATGGCTGCATGGCTTACAAATGGGGCATGTCAAATATCATACAACAACTGGACATGTGAAATTCTAGTTTACAGTCAGGGTGTCCCAAGGGGCTCTCTCCTAGGCCTATACTTGCTTTTAACTTTCAGATCTATCTTTTTCATTTAAGGTGTTCTACAGTATGTATGCAAATGACTAGAAAGTGGGTACACTGATTACATTTGCTACAGATAGGACATGTCTGCAAAAAAACTTGACTAAAGTAACCATTTGCACACAGGAAAATAACATGTAGATAAATACATCAAATACGCATATAAGATTTGGGACACATAGACTGAAAGGTGAATATTTAAGACAGCACACAATGACTGAAATGGCAGATTCATTTAAGGACCTGGGTATATGACTAGATCCAGCTTTGAGTTTTTCTAATTATATCAACCAATTGGTTAATGACAGTTACAGAACTATAGGTTGTATAAAAGATTTATATCAGAAATGAAATCATAATGTGTTAGTTACATTAGCCTCAAGCTTGAGCTTGAATAACAATACAGAAACCTTATAAGAAAAAAAGAATGAGAAAAAGTGGAAAGAGTACAGTGAAAATATACCAATGGCATCCACAGATGTGAAAATTTAAGTTATTATGAAAGACTAAAATATCTGAACTTTTACAGTGTCTAATACAGACATTTAAGAGGAGAACTTATTCAGTTACATAGAGCATTTAGAGACAACAACCTCTGGGAATGTTTGGAGTCAGTAGCATAGCTAGGGAAGTGTGAGAGTGGAAACTGCCCTGGGTGCAAAGTGTTGGGGAGGGCATGAGAAACTTGCTTCGTGTCCCTTCTCCAAGTAGTTGACTACCATACTCTGAGATTTGATTGCACACATACACACCTGGGAAAGGCTGGCACAGGTTTACTAGCTATGACCCTTTCTGCCTAGACTAGAAGGTAGTTACTGCCACCAGACACTTCCAAGCCAGCTACTCTAAAGCTCTTACAAGGGCACCCAATTATACTGACTGAAATTAATATTAATATGAATGGTAGTTTGACCAATGCAGTAAGACTTTCAGGAGCGACCATAGAATCACCAACCAGATATAAGTGCTCTGAAAGGTTAAAATATTCTCTAAAGGACCAGCCACAATGAAAAGTTTAAATATATTTAATAATAAATAATAAAAGAACATGAAAATACTAAATATCTATTTACAACAAACACCAGAGTCTCAACTACAGAAAATATTAAAATAACACATGAATAGATTCACACAGATACAGAAAAAACAGTACTTAATTAATATCACAATATTTTCCTGCCTAATCTAAAGAGTTGCTATTACCTGGTCATTTTACTAGTGCAAGGCAAGATGAAGTAGGTGAGAGATCCTTCTATGTTGAGTTCCAAGAAACAGACTGCTGTGAGACTTCAGTCTCACCTAGTATTAAGCATTATTTTAGTGATGGATTCCAGAATGACATCACATACATATGGCCATCTGACTTCTGGTTCCTATGCAACCCCCACTGCTAGAAACTGTCAGAAGTTAGCACCCGTGTGTCAATAATACACACACACAGCCTTGCTAAGATCTGCTGTAGCTCCTGGAAGTCATAAAACCATAAAACATTCCCACTATTTCTACAGGAGCTAATAAACTGTACTTCTTATAGACATTCCACTCCTGGGTTCATTCAAACTGTGAGATGAGATAACATCTTTATGGCCTACCCCCAGTAATTTAATTTCTATTTTCCAAAGTCAGGTGGATTGAGATTAACCTTTTTTCTTCCATTACCCTCTGTTACAATATACACATTTAATTCAGTTACAATACCCACTGTTGGTACATTTTTAACACAAGCAGCTTTACAAATACATTTTCAACATAAGCATCTGTACCAATCAGTTTGATATACAAATGACATATAATTCTTTACAAAATTCCAGCAAGCTATGCTGGCACATGTTACACATCTACTGCCCTACTTCTCCTGGCATAGCTGGCAATATCTCACATCGTCACATCTCTCCCTCCTTTAAAGACTCAAGATGATTTTTCAAGTGACCCTTGAAAAACATTGCTTGAGAGGAATGAGCCTATCTGGGAACATGTTAGCTCATTTCTTGTGCTACATTGTCATGTTATATGCCTGCAAACCTAAGCTCCACCTTAGTAACTTGGTATTTTGCTGGCTGGCTCACTGGAGCCATAGATCCTCCTCAGACTCCTCCTGCCTCCTACTGCAAATATTAGCACAAGGGCCTCCCTATCTTCATAAGGTTTCATCATGTTAACATGGTACAATTTCCACCCCTTTCTCCTGCTTATAAGTTATGCCATGTAATTAAAATCACTGAACTTCCTTACCACTTTGTAGGGTCCCTCCCAAGCTGCCTGCAGCTTATTGTGTTTGACAGGAATGAGACCATCACCCACTGTCCTACAGCACACTCTCAGGCTCAAGCATTCCTGTCCTACGAGACCTTTTTCTGCTGTTGGGCTCCTGCCAGGTTCTTGTGGACCAAGCCTATGAGCTCCCTAATCCTTTTCCTGTGGTTTAGGACATATCCCACAACTGACTCCTTGTGGAATTCACACTCACCCTCCCACTCATCACGAATCACATCTAAAGGCCCCCCCTCACCCTATGCCCATACAGCAAATCAAAGGGTGAAAAACCTGTGATTCCTGGGGTACCTCTCTGGATGCAAACAGCAGACAGGGTAAATATTTGTCCCACTCTCTCTTAAACTAGCCTGCAAATATCTGTAGCATGGTCTTTTGTGTAGAGTTTAACCTGTCCACAAGACCATTAGTCTGGAAATAGTAGGAGGTGGTCTTTAGGTGTTTCACCGCACAGTGCTTCCATAGACAAACTAGCAGGTCTGACATGAAATTTGCACCTCAGTCAATATTTCTCTCAGGAAACCTACCCTGCTTAAAATCTCTAGCAAAGCATGTGACACCTTCTCTGCCTCAATGGAGGACAGTGCCACTGCCTCAGGGTATCTAGTAGCATAATCTACTACCACCAGGATATACGTCTTCCCTGTGGAGCTTGGGGGTACTCAGAGTTCCCACAATATCCATAGCTACCCTATGAAATGGCTGCTCAATCACAGGCAAAGGCAACAAAGGAGCCTTGACCTTGCCTCCTGCCTTGCCTACTTTTTGGCATTACTCACAGGTCCTGCAGTACCCTGTTACATCCCTTGCAATCTCAGGCCAATAAAAGTTCTGTATAATATGTCTCTTGATATGCTTTATGCCCATATGACCTGCAAAAGGAATTTCATGGGCTATGGCTAGAAGTGCCAGACAGTATGCTCTAGCTACTACCAACTGCTAAATTACCTCAATCTCTAGCCCTCCCTTAGAGGGTCCACTCTCTGTACAGTAACCCTTTGTTCCAGTATACAGACTCCCCATTTCCTTGAGAATCAGGTGCCTCCCTAGCTACCTCCCTTAAGCCTCTTAGTGTAGGGTCCGACAGCTGAGCCTGTCTCAACTCTATCTTTGTAATTCTTCCCAGCTCCCCTTCCACATGAAGCCTGGTATCCTCTGACAGTGGTGTCTCACTGTCAGCCTGGGTACTACCACTCACCTCTGCCTTGCAGTCACTTTGTCCAAGCACTCAGGTGGCTCAACAGCAGGTACAAATACGACTCAGTCATTGTCCACGCTGGTGTAAACGACCTGAGACGTACCTCCTTGGACTACATGAAAAGAGACATTGAAGAGCTCTCTGATTATGTAGCCCAGGCAGGTATGACCCTGACCTTGAGCAGTATCCTACCTTCTCCAAGAATGATGCCACAATACAGAGATAAGATGATCAGCTTTAACAATTGGCTTAATATCTGGTGTCATTCAAAGGGGATCCAATGTCTGTCTGCCTGGGATGACATGCTGGACAAGCCACGCTGCTTCGCAAGGGACGGCTTGCACCTGTCACCCCTGGGATTCCGGATATTGGCAAAGGCTCTTGCCACCCCCATAGTGCCTTTTTTAGGCAAGGCTCAAATTCTAAACCTACCACCCTAGAACACAAAAAAGGAAAAAAACTAAGGGTAATGCTGCTCAATGCCAGAAGTCTTAATCTCAAAATGCACGCACTCGAGGCCCTTCTCAGTATGGAGAACATCGATGTCTGTGCTGTGACAGAAACCTGGTTCAAGGCTCCTGAGAGCACCCCAGCACTATCAGGTTATACCTCATATCATGCGTTCCGGCCCCAAAATCTGGACAATACCAAGAAAGGAGGGGGGGTATCCATATTCATCAAGGACACCCACACCTCAAGACTGGTGGCAACGCACAATGCATCGGAGACCATCCAGGTGCAACTAACCATAGGCAAGACTGCTATGCAAATTGTAGCATGTTACAGGCCACCCTCACAAACTCAGGAACCTCACATGGCCTTCCTGAAAACACTAGAGGGGATAAATGTATCACCAAACACCATCATACTAGGTGACTTCAATTACCCTAATATAGACTGGGTACACTACTCAAGCCCAAACAACCTAGCCCAAAAGTTCCTGGAATTCATAAACTCAAATGCCATGGAACAACTAGTCACCATCCCCACAAGAGGAGAAAACATACTCGATCTCATCATCACTAACATGGGAGCACAATGTTCAACACCGGAAGTATACCCCTCACTGGTGAGATCAGATCACAAACTAATCTTGCTGGAGGTCCTCATCCCACCCCCACCTGAAATAAAAAAGACCACAGTAAAGAACTTCTCGAAAGCCGACTTCACACTTCTAAAGACTAGTGTGGTCTCCTTTAAGGCCCCCGAGCCAGCGGAAAACAGTATTCAAGCCGCTGAATCACTTACAAATGCCTTCTACCAGCACCTGCAGGACTGCATGGATAAGGCAATCCCAAGCAAAACAAAGACTCTTTGTACCAAAGGCAAGCGTCCAGTCTGGTGGACCCCAGCCATAAACAAACTCTACAACAAAAGGAGGAAGCTACTACAAGATAGAGCAAAATCCTTAAAAGGTAAGACACCCTTGATCACTATAAGTAAAACACTAAGAGCTCTCATAAAATCATCCAAAGCAAATTTTGAGAGAAAAATAGCTAAAGACTCAAAAGATAATCATAAGGCCTTCTTTAGCTATGTTAGAAACCTGGGAGGAAACTCCCAGATATGTTCAGAACTAGTTCAAAATGATGTGAAGATTACTGATCCTACAGACATTGCCAACATACTGGCTGACAGGTTCAGTGCAAACTTCTCCTCTCCCCAAAGGAGGGATATCTATACCAAGCGATTGCAGTCCCCCAAACATCTCCAACACCCAAGTGAAAACTGCTCTCACCAAAGCAAAAAACACAGCATCCATGGAACCTGATGGTGTCCCCGGCTGTGTGCTCCACGAACTAAACGACGAATTAAACCCACAGCTAGGACAGCTGTTTAATCATAGCCTTACCTCTGGATACGTGCCCAGGGAGTGGCGCACTGCAACTGTAGTCCCACTTCACAAAGGCGGTGCCTCCACCGACCCTGGAAATTACCGGCCCATTAGCTTGACAAGCCTTATCTGCAAAGCCATGGAGAGGATCATAATGGACCTCATAAATAAAGACATAGGGAATTTGCAGACTTTGGATCCATCCCAGTTTGGCTTTGTCAAAGGCAGATCATGCCTTCTAAACTTGGTTGACTTTTTCGAAACAGTCACCAAAGCCATTGATGAGGGAAAGGCAGTCCATACAGCCTACCTAGATCTGGCGAAGGCCTTCGATACAATACCCCACTCGGGTATCATTGAAAAACTCATCAGCTTAAATGTTAACCCATACATCACAAGATGGGTTGCAAACTGGCTGAGTGACAGAACCCACAGGGTCAGAGTTGCTGGCGCCATGTCAGACTCAAAGCCTGTCACAAGCGGTGTACCACAGGGCTCAGTCCTGGGCCCACTCTTGTTTGGCATCTACTTTTACGAAGTACAAGCAAACACAGGAGGGTTATGGCTGACAAAGTTTGCAGATGACTGCAAACTGGGCGCCATAGTAGAAAACACATCTGACACAGATATCCTTCAGAAGGGTCTCACAGAAATGGATAACTGGTGCCAGAGCCATGGCCTAAAGTTAAATGCCAAAAAATGCATAGTCATACCCTTCGGGAAAAACAAGGTTACTCCTAGCTACCAAATAGGTGGCAATCCACTGAGCACAGAAGTAGTTATCAGGGACCTAGGGTCTCAGGTTGATAGTAGTCTGTCATTCGACACCCATGTAGCCAAAGTAGTTCGGAAGACCTTCTACATTGCCCACCTTATCATGAAGGGATTCTCGTCTAGATCAAGGGAGGTCATAGTCTCCCTGTACTCATCACTCATCAGACCAATGATTGAGTACAATGCCCCATTCGGAATGTATCTGACCCGACACTTGCAGCAGCTTGAGAGGCCACAAAAGTTCCTCACCAAAAGGATAAAGGGTCTCAAACATCTGTCCTATGCTGCCCGACTGAAAGAACTCCAGCTCTATTCAGTCGCTTACCGCTTGCTCAGAGGTGACCTTTGCCTAACATACAAGGCCATGTCAAACCCAGATTTGATGAATATGCTTCACCTCAAAAAATCTAGATCCATCAGAGCCACAAGGGCGGGAGACTTAAACCTTGACACTGCTATCAATAGGACGTGCTGGAGGGATAGATTCATCACCCAAAGACTCCCTATGCTGTGGAACAAAATCCCGGTATATGTGAGGCAGAGCACCTCACTGGCCTTGTTCAAGAGAAATCTTGACCAATGGATGGGAGATCGCAGATATACCCCAGGGATTACCTCAGTGTCACTGCTCGACAGAGGCACAGCAAAACAATGGGTATAGTTCCCCATACTAAAGGGGTGGCGCAAGCCACAAAACTATGGGCTAGGCTTGTAAATGCCCTCGGGCAGATAGCCTAGTATTAACCTATGAACCTATGAACCTATGAACATCAGTACATATCAGCAGTTGTGGGTCACCTTCAGGCTCACTGCTACAGGGAAGCTCCCTCCCTGAAATAGACACCTCACTAGCCCTGGCTTCAGTTGTGAGGTCTGTCTGGGTCTCCCCCAGGCTGCCAGACTGACATACCTGTCTTCAAGCCCAACTTCATGTAATTGCATGCACACAAGGTACTGCATTATCAAAAGCATTCCCTAACAAAACATCTGTAGGGATATCCTCAAACACACCTACTTCCTTGCTTCTTTTTCCACCCTCCCAATCAAGCTAAACCCTGGCCAAAGGCATTTGGAATGGAGTCCCTCTTAAAGCTCTGAATGGAGTGGACTGCCAAAGCAAGTACTGCTCCTCTTTAACCACTGCAGGCTTCACAATGGTTATCTCAGAGGCTGTGTCTTTCTTAGCAGTGGCCTGTCTTCCATCAACTAAGATCGCATATAAACTATGTTGATAGTTTGGTACATTTGTTGTCTCCCAACAACTTACCACTGACATACTGTTATTCCCACATGCTGGCTCCCCCACCTTTTGATCTCCACCTTGGCTCTGTGGACATCCATATGATACATGGCCCCACTGGTTACATTTAAAACATTTAACTCTTAATCCTGGCCATGTACCTTAACTAGTGGCTTCCCCTGTTACTGGTGTACTCAGTTGGGGTGGTTTAGGCTGCCCACCATAGGTTCCCTTACATCCATGTGCAGCACTGGGTATCCCCTTCCTGTGCAGTGATGACCTGCTTGCTAAGTAGAGAGGCCCCTTTTTCCCCAGCTCATCTGCAGAGTTACACTCTTGGTCTGCGAACCAGATTCTTGTGTCCTCAGGCAAAGTGCTAAGGGCTTGTTCCTTCACTAAAAGGTCTGCCAGTCCTTCAAAAGTGGTGAACTGACACCCACTCACCTACTTATTAAAATAAGTCCTTAACTCAGCAATATAATCACGCACACTTTCATCTGCCTTGCGTTTATGCTCACAAATTTTTTTATGTAAGGTTCGGATGTTAACGTAAAACATTTATGTAAACATTTCTTTACTTTGTCATAATTTAAACAATCAATATCAGACAATTTAGAAACAGCAGTTACAGCTTTACCATGGAGTAAGGGGGTCAAGAACCATATCCAGAGCCCTTGGTCAACATTATACTGCTTACATACTTTTTCAAATATATGGATAAAACTATCAAAATGATCACCCTCTGTAAACTGTGGAAGAAATTTACTGAACTGTCCTTTATTGCTCCTGGGGTTCAGTTATTTCCTTCCCCGTTACCTCCATGACCTGGAGAAGAGTCAGCATCTCCCTCTCATGTTGACACTGCTTCTCATTTTTTTTCAGCCTCCAAATACCACAGTCTCACTGCTGATTCTAATTCCCAATGTTTGGCCTCCAGTTCAGAGTTCTAACTTCAGACAAAATTTTAAATCCTCTGAGGAAAAGGTGAACTGTCCTGTTTCTGAGGGCTGCAAATTCCCATCACCAAACTGGTTATCCTCCTGGTTGCTGCTCTGAGCTGTGACTAAGGCTGAAATAATTTCCTCTGTAATCAGGTTGGCATGCACCAGTCCTTTGGCTTCACACACCTTGGCCAATTGGTTCTTTGTCAGCGTGCCATAATCTTCTGTAAACATCTTTGCCTGCTTTCCCTGACTAAATAAAACTAACAAAAAATAAATAAAAAACTGTTGTGAAAATGAAACTCTGAATGCCTACTTTGTGGCTGCTTCAGAGTACACTCACCTTCACTGATAACTGCCTACAGGCTACAGATGTTCAATAAATATCCACACCACTGTTCACCAATATGTGATGTTCCCTCTCTGAGCCAGTAATCAAGGAGCCTGAATCCTCACTACTGAAACTGGAGAGGGATGTTCACTTGGAACAAAAGTGGATACACCCAGCATTTCCAGATGTAGCTACTCTGCATCAAGCACAATTTCCCTTAAGAGAACACAGGGAACACATTCAGCCTGGGATCTGGGTTTCTCTCTCTCTCTCTCTCTCTCTCTCTCCAGGTCCACAGTAAGGCTTCCCACTGGCACAGGTACAGAGTTAAGTCCTCAGTTGAGTGTCCAAGCCAAGTCCTTCACAACTCTCTCTGTGAAACCAGTGCTTCATGTCCCTGCTGTAAGTAACTGACACACACTCTGAGATGTGCTTTACACACACACACACACACACACACACACACACACACACACACACGGGAAAGGCTGGAACAGTTTTACTAGCTATGCCCCCTTCTGCCCAGGCTATCAGGTACTTACTGCCACCAAACACTCCCAAGCCAGATAGTCTAAGACTCTTACAAGGGTACCCAATTATACTAAGTGAAATTAATATTAATATGAATGGTAGTTTGACCAATCCAGTAAGGATTTCAGGAGTGGCCACAGAGTCACCAAACAGATAAGTACTATCAAAGGTTAAAATATTCTCTAAAGGACCCGCCACAATGAAAAGCTGAAATATATTTAATAATGAATAATAAAAATACATGAAAATACTAAATATCTATTTACAATAAACACCAGAGTTTCAACCACAGGAAATATTAAAATAACAAAGATGAATAGATTCACACAGATACAGAAAAACAGTACTTAACTAATTTGACTATATTTTCCTGACTATACATTTAATTCAGTTACAATACAGTCAGGACTCACTGTTCATACAATTTTTACACAAGCAGCTTTACAAATACATTTTTCAACACAAGCATCTGTACAAATCAGTTTTATACATGAATGACATATAATTCTTTGCAAAATTCCAGTTAGCTGTGCTGGCATATGTTACACTTCCACTGCTGTACTGCTCCTGGCATAGCTGGCAATACCTCACATTGTCACAAACTGTCTCAATCTCTAATGCAATACTGGCTTGCTACATTGCAGCAAGCAGTTTGCTACAGTTTAAAAGGAAAAAGAATATCACTTTAATTGACTAAAACCAGAGTGCTATAGTGCTCTGTGCAGGCTGGGTATAAACTGTAGCAACTCTTTGTACATTTGTACAGTTTTTTAGAGGATTTTTTTAAGTAAAACAGGAGCACTGTAGCACTCCATGCAGGTAGGGTATAAACTGTAGCAAGTGTTTATTACATTTGTAGTGAGCAGTTTTCTACAGTTTATAACAATAAATTATGTATTTTATTAGTATTCTTTTTAATAAAATGGAGGGTCAGGGGCAGAGCACAGAAACAGGACCTGAATGACTAGGCAAAAGGGAGGAGGGATGTGTGCTGTGGATCTGGTCATCTGATTTTTTTTTTGCTTCTCAATGGAAGAGCTGGAGGGGGTGTGGACCTGTAATAAGCCAATCACTACAATGTAGCAATTGGCTTAATACAGTAAAGTACTTTTTTTCTCTTGCTTTTCACTTGAAGAGCTGAGGGGTGGGGCATTGATTCATGGCATTGTTTGACGTTATCAAAAAGTAGCAAAAAATCATCAGACAACCTATGCAGATGGCTATATAGGAATGAAAGGTGTACAAACTGGTTCTCTGAGAGAGTAGCTAGTGCATGAAATAGACTACCAAATTACATTACAGCAAGCACTAGTTTTGATAATTTTAAGAACATCCTGGACACTTATTATGGGAATAACCATTTTGGTATATTGGCAGGTTAGAAGGACATTATTGCTCATGCCTGAAATATTTGTATGTATCTATGGATGTATGTGCATATGTAAGTATGTATATGTGCAGATATTTCTTTAGAGTGGTGGCAAAATCCATGCTGAAGCAATAAGACTAGGACCCTTTTGACCTAACCACAATTAAAGAAGTTGTTTTTACTACTGAACGCGAGCTGATGTACTTTCACAATATAAACATGTTGATACAGAGGAGTAATAGGAAACCATAGTGGCTGCAGATGTAGCAGTAAAGCTTTACTGGTGTGACTCAACAGCGTGTGCAGCAATGTTGGAGAAGACAGCTCCTTACTTCTTGTTTGTTCCATTTTAATGAATTCTATTACTTTTGTACATTTTTTTTCAGAGCTTTCTAAACTTTGTAACACTGCATATCGACTGTTTCCTGGAGCTTTTCTTCCCAGTCCTCGTCCAAAAATAGGCAATGTACTTAGACTTCCCACTAAACAAAAACAAATAATAATAATAATTGCTGAATAGGCTTCAGAAATATTCATGTTCCATGGCAGTCATTATGTTCGGTCCTTAAAAGTTGAGAAGGATGCAAATAGCAAAAGACTAATAGTCCATGAAGATGAACAAACCAGCTATAAGAGCAACATTTTACAAATTAGATTTTCTTCTCACCTATAAGGGTATCAGGTGCATTTCTGCAGTGTCACAATGTGGGTGGAATGATGGGACACTTGTCCTGTGTGCCAGCTTGGAGGATGTGCTAGTCTGTTACAGTAGAGAGTCGATTATCCGAACTAATTGGGACCAAGGGTAGTACAGCTAATCAAATTGTTTGGATAATCAAACATAAAATTGAACTGGATTTTTTTTTTGTTGTGTCTTTTTGGCTTTTCCCGGTTCGTGGTCGCCACAGCAGAACTCCGGTCCGCTAATGATTGGTAGTTGAGTTTTACATGCCGAGTTACCAGCCCTGACGCACAACCTTCAACGAAGGTACGCCCATTCACGCATGTCTCCATGCAGAAGACGCTCTAGCTGAGAATCGAACCGGACAGTGTCTTACTGCGAGGCGACAATCCTACCGCAGCACCACCACCGCGGGTATAAAAAATTAAAATCTTGTTTTTTTCTGCATGCACAAATTTTTCAACCATTCAGTGATTCTAGTAGACAATAAAGAAAATTTTTCACACACTAGCTGACTACAAGCTCAAGAAAACATGCTCAAGCAAATATGTATAATGTTTACATATTCAGACTTTATGATTTTTCCTACCCAAAAACTTTGGAAGGCTGGTTCTGATAATTGATGTTTCTGATAATCGGCTTTTGGATAATGAACTTTCTACTATATATATATATATATATATATATATATATATATATATATATATATATATATATATAGATAGATCCACATCAGATCCATGAAAAACCACTTACCCGAAGACGAGTTCACTGAGACCACATCGGCGACACAACACATCATCGACACAGGTAAGTATAAGTACTGCAGAATGAAATGTATTCCCGTTTCTGCAATTAAATTAAAAACAGCAAGAAACATGTATATGGCAGGAGGGCAAGCCACCCTGCACCACCCACATCTCCCATGCTTAAATATACCAACGCCAAGATCGCACCACATTGCAGAAACAGGAATACATCCCTTTCCACAATACTTACCATTGTCGGTGATGTGTTGTGTCAGTGATGTGGTCTCAGTAGACTCGTCTTTGGGTAAGTCATTTTTCATGGAACTATATATATATATATATATATATATATATATATATATATATATATATATATATAGTGTACACACATGGATCCCTATCAGATGATTGAGTTTTCGGAAACTTGAAATTCATGTGGTCAAGACCATATGATTGAGTTTCCAAAAATTCGAATATCAAAAAAAAAACAACATAAAAATCTACCTTTTTTATGTTTTTGTAGAAGGCACAATCCCCCCTGCACCTCCCACACCCCCTGCAAATTAAACATTCCAACTCCGAGATCTCACAACAGTGAGGAAAATTTAAACTTCCCATTCCATACTGTACCATAATCTCCATTCAAAACATTAGAGTTTTCGGAAACTTGATCTTATGGTCTCAACCACATGAATTTCGAGTTCCTGAAAACTTGATCATCTGATAGGGCTTTATCTCTCTCTCTCTCTCTCTCTGTATATATATACATATATATATATATCTATATATATATATATATATATATATATATATATATATATATATATATATATATACAAACACACACAATGCATAGATAGAGAATGATACATTTAAATAGGAAACAGAAATAATACATTTAGAAGTATTTCAGCTGTCTGAGTAAATTAGTTCATGTAATTACGGAACTGCTAAGCCACCTGGGTGGTCCATGAAAAGGATTGTGTCTCATGGGCTTACCCAGTTAACAAATATATAAAAGAAAAGAAAAGACACAAAAGTGAAATAGAAGCACAACTTACCCAATTTTAGAACCATTTTTGTTTGTGTTTTGTATTCTGAACTGAAGGTATCATTAGTGACAGAAATTTTGGCTGACATTTAATTCCAACATGTTACTTCATGGTCTCATGTTTAGCTAACCCTCTGCTGCTAATACATGTGAGATGTTATGAATCCCTATAGGACTATTACAGTTGTTGCTGTGTTTGTCCAGCATTATGTGATACATTAAGCAAAGAAGGTCAGTAAAATACTGACATATATAAGTAAGCAGCGATGTAATGGCAACAACTCTCACCTAATAAGAACACACATTGTTTCATCCACTTTAGTCTGTTAATCACAATACAATAATAAAACACATACTTATCTGAAAATGTTGTGTAATTATCCCCTCCTAGCTTATGAATATTCTATAGTTAATCACATAGCTTATTATGTACAACAAAACTGCGTATGTGTAAATTATTTGCCTTCTGTTAAACTCTGTATATACTGAATACCTTGCTATGTATCAAAGTTTACTTTCATAACTTACAGCCATACAATTGTTCAGTGTTATTTCTGATTCTCATGTTGTTACTCCTGTAAATTGTTATATGCTGTAAATAACTTTCCAAACAAATTCTATTATCATTTATATTGTTTTGGAGCTTTTCTCCCCAGCTTCCACTGAAAATGGGCTCACACCAGCCCAGTGGACTTTCCTGGCTAACAAAAGCAAACAAATAAATAAATGGAAGATGATTCATCTGAAGTGAATGCTCTGAAAATATATTCTTAAAGACATTTCAGCATTACAAACATAAAACAGAAATACATTGTAGAATTACACATTGGTTAGCATTGCTTGATTCACACTTATCCATGTGCTGGTTAAGTTCCACACAGGGTTGCCTTCTGGGTAGTTATTTTCTCCGTGGGCTCTGGTTACTTCCCACATTCTAAAGATATGCCAGTGTATGATCGGCTGATTTTCCAAACTGCATCTAGGTATAGCCAGCTCTGTGGTGCAGAGGGATAAAGCTCTGCTTATATCCAGATGGCTTGAGTTCAGTTAATGTTCTGGGCACTGGGTAAGATGGGAAGGGAAAGGTGGGAGTAAGCAGCTGTTGCTGCCTTGTCCATCCTGGGAAAAGAAAGCGAGAGAGAGAGAAGGTCTGATCTGCTGCACTACTGGCCACAACAAGAGTGTTAGAGTATGACAGCAGCAAACATTGTCACGCAAATATTTAATTTTTTTCAAATTAGTTGCATATTTATGAATAAGTTTTATTTCCCTTCACTGATCTTCTGCAATATCTTAATTTAATCATTCACTCCATGCTATTATCAGTTGTATACCACATTGTCTTCTCAAATCTAATATTGACTTATATGTTCGAATTATTACTTTTTCTGGTTTGACATTTCTGTTCTCCCCTCAAGTATAACAGTTACTACTTGAGGCTTAACTTTACCATCTAGCCTCCAGAAATTTTCCTTCACACGTAACATTAGACCTGTATATCCAAGCTGTTCTTAGTTCAATATCTCAAAAGTGTGTCTAGTTTCATATCATTTTATTTCCTTTTATCATCTGCTTCACAATGTTGACTGTCTGTTCTTTTTTTTCCAAATGTTCATTAAATTTTCTTCTATGTATTTCTTTTTATTAAATATAGTATAGCCTATTGACTGTTATTCTGTTTTTGCAAGGTGAAATTTTCTTTAAAGTAAAGAATCATTTAATACTTTTATGTGCATAATGCTGTTCATATTCCTTTCCCTCCTATCATTGCTTCATCATGTAATATACCTATTGCATGTGTCCATCTGGACTTATATTCTGAATTTTGTATCTAAAGTATTAATCTAAGATACATAGCCTTAAAATATGGCTCCAAATCTGGAAGTATCAAACCAAACCAAACGAAACCAAACCATCTGTTCCTTTGTCAGTATTCATTTTTCCCACAGCACTTATTCCCTTTTGCTATCTCAAAATAATACAGTAATTTATTTTATTGCATTCTTTCATATATGATCCTTCAATTGCATATAAGCCTGCCCTACATAAAAAAAGCAGTGGGGCCAAGCACATCTTAATCATTTGTATCTTCCTCCAAATGTCAATAAATAATGATTTCAATTGTCTTATCTTACCTATAATCTTTTGATTAATTTCTTCCCATGTCTTTAGCTGCTTGCTCAACTTCCTATTTCAATCAAACTCCAAAGTATCTCATCTTGCCATGACCCCACACAAAGGGGGAATTCTGTACTGTCATGCCGTAGGTCATAATTCATTACTTTAGCCTTTGCTTTTGCTTAATTTACTTTATATCCTACTATACTAGTAAAGGGTCTATATCAATTTGTTGAAGGTTCACTTCCACAAAGCTTTCTTCATTGACCTGAAACTAGCTAATTTTCAATTCTGCTGACGTTCACATCAAAAAAATATTTCACCAGGCAAAGGAAGCACTTGGCCAACACTACAGCAGAACACAAACTGCAGTATGTCAAACTCACCCAAATCAGGGGTGCATCCCCCACAACCCCCTAGCTATATATACTGACTCCAAGATCGTACTACAATGGGAAAAAAGGGCACATTTGAGCTGTTGGCCAACTGCTTCCTTTCCCTACTTAAATCTTTCATGGATATGAATATTTGTGAAAATGAACATTTGGTGATTTCGGGTCGATGAAGAAAGGTTCGCAGAAGTAAACCTTTGACAAACTGATATAGACCCACTAGTAAAATACTTCAGTTAATCAAATATAATTTTTATATCATGTTCTAGATTACACCATTCACAAAAAAAGGGATATTCTTCCATTACTGTTTCTCCATTTATATCTGATTGTCTTATGTCTCTGGTTAATGCATTTAATTATAAAGTGAAGAGTAATGGTGAAAATGGACACCCCTGCCGAGTTCCTCTTGTAAGACATATGGCTTTAGACTTGCCGCCACACTTTACTCCAGCTTGATCTCCTTGGTAGATATTAAATACTAATGTCGTCCATGTTTGCAGAAACCCAAATGCCTCAAAAGCTCTCTTTGTAAATTTCCATTACACTCTGTGAAACCTATTAACATTAATATATAATTATTCTCCAGAGCTTCCTTTTGAATCATAATGGTTCTGTTAAGGTTGCCAAATATGAGCCTACCTTCTGTAAACTAGCATTGATTCAGGTCTATTATTCTTGACATCTTTACCATTCCTTTTTGCCAAAATCAGCATAAACACTTTGCAGTCATGATTCTGAAGTGACCCGGGTAAAGTGGATCCCTCCCTCCATTGCTATAACTAGCACTACTGCTTCTTCCCTAATCAGGATCACATGCCTACTACAAAAAAATATTGTTAAAAAGCACTTTTTAGATTTTTATTCCCTCCTGTTCATACATTTCCCACACTTTTACTGGAATTCCATTACTTTTAGAGGTTCCCCATATTATGATTTCTTCCTGTTTCTTTAATTTTGTTTTCCTTTACTTTTGAAGTTTATATCCTTCTTTCTACTTTTGCTAATGGAAGTTGCAATTGTCTCAAATATGGTACCATTTTCTAAATACATCCATATATTTCTCTAAGTGTCTGCCCTCATCTGGTGTTCTATAATATCCTGGTCCTCTAGAGAGGTCTTCTTTATTTTTCATACTGTTTCAGTCACCTGCTGCTAGCATTCATACTTAGTGAAAGGTTGTAATCTCTTCCATAATATTCTATAACCTTGTCTCAATGCTTGAGGCTTAATATATACTGTACCCGATGTAATTGTTATGCTCTGCCAACTACCTCACACCACTGTAAATCTTTCCTGCCCAGTCTATACTTGTTCCTCACTCTATTCTATTACTCTTTTAATTAATATTAAGATCAGATTATTTTGTTCTCCTTTCTCCCCACAAAGAAAGCCTCCTTCCTACTTCTCTTTACTAATGATTCAGATACATTTCTTGTTACATTAGTATCTGTGCATTGCTACTGTAAATATAAATAAGCATCATGTCCTATTTTTTCCTGTACACTAACTCAATGTCCTTCTCCAATAAGTCAAAATGTAGCACAGTAAAGCTCATCTTTTACCTAGCTTACATATACCCTTTGCCTTTTTGTTACCAACTGTTTCTACATATGCCATTTCTATCATTTTTATATCACTCATACATTTTTGTATAATACTGTCCAAAATGAACCCAGTCTCTTATTTACATTAGAAGACATACAATTTCCTCCATACCCCCAAACTAAACATAACTATAATTATAGTTGATCAAGTGCTATAAAAGCAGCAGTGTATAGCACCTTCCAGTCTTTTCTAATCAGAATCAAACACAGCTGTCCTTCTTCAGGATAGAGAGCACTTATTATAAACCACTAATCTATTTGTTTTCACTTACCTGCAGCTAGCAAATTAAATCTCTTATTTCTGAAACTGTCCCACAATCCTTGTGCTGCTAGACAGCCTGCTATGTACCTTCTTACATTTACTACATTTGTTACTTTAAATTTTTATTCATTTCTGCAGGCTGCTCATTCCTTCAGCCGCTGCACTTTTTTTTTCACATTTCCTTTTTAATTATTGGATATTTCAAATGTTGTAGCTACTTTCAAAACCTCAGATTTGTTAACTTGTTTTTTGTTTTTCTTTTGGCTTCTCCCAGTTAGGGGTCGCCACAGCAGAATTCCAGTCCACTAATGATTGGCAGTAGATTTTTACAGTGCCGAAGTGCCAGCTTGACTCCCAACCTTCAACAAAGGCACACACATTCTATGCATGTCTTTCAAACGCCACTTGACCATGGGGAGGACATGCAGACTCCACACAGAAGGCGCTCCAGTCGAGAATCGAATGGGAGAACCTCTTGCTGTGAGGCAACGATGCTACCGCTGCACCACCGCAGCTATGCCCTCAGATTTGTTAACTAACAGGACAAATTATCTTAATTTTCTTGCAATTAATCAGAGCTTGTCGAGGGAGTAATAGCACTAGAGGCAGAAAAGGCCAGTGTGCAGACTGAGAATCTCTCATTTTTGAAGATGGATAATAAATGCAAATTTAAACAAACTGATATCAAATAGCTATTTTCTCACTGGTACTGATTTCAGTCATTTTAAAATATCTTACATTTTAATTATACCAAACATTCTTGCCCATACATTTTTATAACCCACTGCATTTAAATTACTTTCCTTAGTCCGTGTTTGCCGAGCTTGTTTTATGAATCTTAATATTTATCCTACTTTCAGTAAGCATGTGTATCTCCTTAACTCTATATTAATTCCTAGATTTAGTGCATGCATTACCAGAGGTAACATTATTAGTTTTTCCATCATATATTATGTTAATTTCCTTTTGCTTTCATTGTTCATTTTATTCCATCCCCCCACTATCAAAGAACCTTTATAGAATGCAGCATAATGCAGTTTGTAAGTCTGAAGACAAATTTTCACCAGTTAGCATGAAATATAGCTGATCTAATTCCAGGGGGATCAAGTATGTGCCAGCAGGGGACTTGCTTGCAAAGGATGGCCTGCACCTCTTATTCTACAAAGTTTGAATACTGACAAAGACTGCCCCCATAGTGATTTTTATAGGCAAAGTGCAGTTAGTGGACATCCAAATGTAAATGTCCTATCAAATACAAAGCAGCAACACATTAAGGTGGCTCTGCTTCATGACAGAAGTCTCAACAACAAACTTCCTATCTTAATGCTCTCTTGTATTTGGAACTCATCTGTATTTGTGTAATTACTGAAACTTCATTTAAATGTTTAAAAATCACTTCCTCCATGACTGGGCTTTATACCTACCATGTCTTCATACTTGATGACGACTATGATGGCATTTCCCTATTTGTTAGGGACTACATCACCTCTAGACAGATTCCCAGAAGCCCATAACCCAAAGTCACTGAACTCCAAATCACACTACATAGGACTATCAGTTTATATTGTATTACAGGACACCCTCTATCTCCCATGAGACTCATGTAGGGGTCCTAAATATACATGATGAACTACATATAAACAAGATCTACATTATCTTTGGAGACTAGCTATCCCTCCATAAACCAAAATACCTATAATTCCAATGTCAGACATACCCAAAAGTTCCTAGGTTTAATAAACAAAAATTCACTGGACCTTAGTATTAAACCTTCTACAGGACATGATGTTCTTAACCTGGCCCTTATGAATATAACTTCTTAATGTACTATTAACTAGGAAAAGAGATACCTGGGGATGTTTGATAAAGTAGTGACTTTCACCTTCAATGTCTCTAAACAAAGTCAATTCAATATCTTGGAACTCAGTAATGTCAACTTCTATGACAAGCTTTCAAAATTTACTTCTAGCAGTATCAGCCCAGATGTTGACACAGTATGTAACTTCACTAAAGAGTTACACTACCATTTTAATAAATATATAGAACTGGCAGCCCCCGCAAAAGGTGATATAGACAACTACCTAGGGCCTGGTACTGGCTGTGAGGAATCCAGCTGGTTTTAAAAATAATAAAAAATTCTTGAGTAGTTGCTAAAAATGATTCATTACAGACATGCTTTGCTTCCAAAGCAGCACCTCAGTGTCAGCTTGGCTGGCTTTACAAAACAAACAAAATAAATGCTTACAAAATTAAAACAAAAAATGCTTGTTATGATAAAAACTCTCTTGCACATAACAGAAATGCTGTGCTTAGAGGCAAGCAAGCACCACGCAATTTCCATCATGTCCTGCATTAGAAGCAAGCACGTACATGCAGCTAACTGCTGTCAGGTCAGTGTGCAGGAGGTGTGAGTTTACTGCACGTTTCAGATTTGCTCAGTGTTGGATAGATATATGATTTGGATTCAGCCAGTCCTTTGTGGTGTAAAAGCTTTAGGTGTGTGTGTGTGTTTAAAACACCCTTAGTAGGGGCACTGTCTAGTGAAGTGACTTGCTCAAAGTCAAACCCTGAGCCTTATAGGAGGCAGCAGCTTTAATCCTCCACACCAAATGCCAGGCCTCCTTTAATTGTTCTTTTTTTTTTAACCTTCTGTCTCCAAAATGAGGATGACTACCTCTCATAATGGGCAAAATGTGGAATACTTACTAACAGTTTCAACTAGGAAGCTTATGTAATATTTAAAATGTGCTTTTTTATTTATAAAAAGTTGTTTTGATGAATTAATATGATTCAGCTCTATTTACAATGGATATCAGTTACAAAAATGTATAACAATGAATGTGTGTGAAAGACTTTTTCAGTGTGGAATTTCGAAAAATATGAACTTTTAAAGACCCAAAAGGCAAAAGTTCCTCATAAAGAGGTAGACTTGTGAGGTATGGTCTGCCAGTGTCAGTCATAGAATTACATTGTTTTGAAGTATGTCTAGCACTTAGTGCAGTGGAGTAAGGCTATAAGCTGTTCAAGAGCTGATTCCTGCAGTACATGGTTTGATTCCCCTCAGCCTTCATTTACCTTCTATGAAAGGTATAATCTGTAATCAGTCTCTCTTTTGAAGGAGGAAGATTTGGAATCAGATTTACATTTTTTTTCTTAAATAAAACAATTTAGTTGAAGGGATTTTTCTAAATATGTGGACTTTTGGGGGGTGGCATATTGGTAAGGTGCTTACCTTACAGTTTGATTCTCACTTTTGAGGGAAACTGGCTATGCTTAAAATAGCCCACAAGGGCAGAAAGCCTATTACTTACCTATGAACCACTTGACTATCCTATGTTGGAATTTTGATTAGTCTTGACCATTCTTCTCCTATATGGCCGGGCTGGATTGGAGATATTGGAGTGTCCACCCAAGGATGACCTTCGTCTATTTTCATTAACTCAGAATGTTCATTTTCAAGTTAGGTTATTAGTTTTTTGTCCATTTTCTAATTTCTAAAAGTTAACATGTTACATTTTAGTGACTCAAAATAATGATCAACTACAATTCCTCAAAAGGCTAATGAATGTTGTCTCATCACTGATCTGAGTTAAATTGTATTTTTCTGGAGAAAATGTAAATCATATTTTTACTTATTTTATGAGGAGACATATTCACTACATCACCATGCAGGATACTGTGTTCTTATACCTCCTATCTAATATAACTACATCCAAAATCATTGCATATCTGGGAAGGGGAATGACCCCAATGAAGTCTTGGTTTAATGAAACTTCTCCCCTCACATGTATCCTCAGCTTACACACACACACACACACACACACACACACACACACACTTTTCCTTCAGGTTTCAAACTGAAAATTACAGCTTTTCAGCACTTCTCAGAAGTAGTCTGCATTCAGAAAAAAATTTTTAAATTAACTATGTTTGACAAAAAAAAGTCACTTTAATAAAGTAAAGACTGCCTCACAGCAATTCCTTTGTTAGAAAAATTTCAGCTCAAATACACATCAGCCATATCTTGTTGTTTCTTCCAGGTGTCTTCCTGAGACACATTTTATATACTTTTCTTACAAAGTGATTTTATTAGTTATGTCAACATTTATGTATTTAAGGTAGAACCTGAGTCCCCTCTTAACTGATTTATGATTGTAATCAGTGATTTGAATGCTAAAGCATCTGGGTGATGTTTATTCAGTCTGTTTTGCTTATAATGCAGTACAAATCTGTCCATTTTTTCACATTTACTACATGTCCATATGTGATATACTTGTATATTACTAATGACTGCTACTGTACATTTGAGCTATTTCTTAATATAAGATAGGATCACAGCACCATTCCTCCTTTATATTAACCTCAACAAAAACTTCATGAGTGTGTTAATCTAACTACCCTTTTCAAAACAAAAACTTTTAAACTTATATATATTGATATTTTTGATTATTGTGAAAATGTTAGCAAGTCATACCATTCAAGTGTTCAGATTTTTACAGAATGTCCAGATCTGTGTCTGATATTTTTGCTCTGTTCCTCATAAAACGTGTGTTTTTCTGGCCAATTATTTAACATGGAAGTCATTAAATGACAGGCATTTGAGTTTCAGACTTCATATAGAAAATGCATGCTAATGCAAAACCTTTTGTTCTATCAACTGTTAAGTTTTTAAGGCCAATATTTAAAATCTGTCCCTATTTTGTGCCTTTGTCTCACCATTATTTTTGGCTTTGTCCAGATTTCTTGGGCTAAAAAGCTGAGAGGTGTGCAACAAGTTATTATGTGCTAGCAGATAGCGTCTGTCTTTTAAGAACCCAGCAATCACTTATGCTCTGAATTAACACATCAGAATGTTCAAGATTGTTAAAAATGCCAGCAAAAGTAAAACCTCTAATAGAGATGGAGAAGCGTTCACCATTATGATCATTGCTGTAATAGCCTAAGCCATAGGGGTTATATCCTGCATAGAATTTAACAGCGAGCCAGAGATTCAGGACATGTCCCCATGTTCCCAAACAGTTATTCAGGTGTGGGTGCTGGACCCTTCAGAGCTTTCCTGCCACCAAGAAGAGTGCTCCTCTGCTGGCTTTCAAGGATTGACAGTTGGCTATCACTGTTACATTGCTGGACAGATAAGTTCTCTTCAGGGAAATACATTCTACATTACTGTCTTACTTCAGAAAACTTACTTCGTATTTAAAATAAATACTTTTAGCTAAGAAAAATGTGTTCTTGGTGACTATCTCATGACTTTTATGTACTTTTAAATAGGAGCACACTTTTTACTTTTGTAGTAAAATGTTAAAAGTTGTTTAAATCTACTTTTTCTATCGAGAAACTGGTCGTTTAACTTTTGGGGCTGCAAAAGATGTTTTTCTGTGAAAAAATTACTTTTTTCTACTTTCCTGTTTTACAGACTACTGCTGCTAAGCTTCCTTGGAAAACAAGCTCCATTTTTAGCTTGACAATAAAACAAAGTACCTGTACCTCAGTTGGACCATCTTCTATCCAGAAAAAGATTGTTAAGCAGTCTTTAACATCAGAGCAGGCTGGTAATTTTCATCAGCAGCAGGTGGCTGGCTCTACTGTGAGCAATGCCAGTTCATCAGACCACTCATCTTTTACATCAGATCCTTCTGGTCTATTCCATACAGCCTCTATGGACTGGTGGTTAGCCATGTCCTCTCTCTGTTGGGGTCCCTTCATGGGGCCAGGTGAGCTACTCTTGTTTGTCATTGGAGAAGGGGGTAAGGTGTGTACTTCCGCTTAGCCAGAATGTTGTACCCATCCTTGGAGGATCTGGCAATACTGGGTCTGTTTTTTTTTTCTTTACAAATTCCTGTCAAAAGAGACAGAAAACTAAATATTTCTCTTTCTCTGTGCTGGTTAATATGGGCAAGAGTAGTTTGTCGGGCTTGGCTCAGGGTCTTGTGTTGACCTTTCTTATAGGTCAGTTTCAAGTAAAAAGTAAAATGGATTCCTCTTTCTTTAAAGAGATTCAATTAATGGAATCTGTAAGGGAATGTTAAGGTGGAAATTAGTTTTTATTTTTTCTCATCAGGTTTCTGATTGAGATTCTGAGGAGAGTGTTGTATTTGATACTCCCTGTGAGGGATTCTCTTTCACTGAAAATATTTCCAGGTTGAACCAATGTTTCAGTGGTAGAATACTGAGGTCTCTCAGTCCCCAAGAAAATATTTTGATTTGTTCCAGCCTGAATTTCAATACCATTTTCTTTTCCACATGAGACTGGATTGAAAGAGGGGAATCTATGGGCAGACATGCTGAAATGGCTGATAAACATTGACAGAGGAGTAAGACATATCATAGGATAGTAACCCACACAGATACTGTAAAACCAAGAAACTATATCCCTGAATGGGTGCTAATTCATTTGTTGCCACCACATAGAAAATGTTTTTAATTTTCTAATATATGACTTTCTAATAGCAGGCTTTCTTGCCTCTATAAATACTCCTAGCTGCATGTCATCAGAAAACAGCTGCCCCATTAATACACCTGCTGGACAGCCTCAAAAAACAGGTACCTAAAATGTAATATGACCCTATTATCCAGGCAGCCAGTTGCAGTTGCTTGGATTCAGGATGTAACAAACAACCCTGATCATCCTGTATGAGTATATCCAGTCTTTGCAGAAGCTTGTGGTAATTGTCCCTGGCCAATTCCAAAAGCAGGGAGAACCAGCTTCGCCCTCATGACTAAACCACACCAACCGTGGGTAAATCCAGCATTACCCACACCCAGGCGTGGGTTATTGCTATATTCACTGCCACCAGCCTTAAATGCAAAGCCATGGAACATATCTTAGCAGAACTCCTTTATGGAGACATAGTTAGCTTAATTAATTTAGACTCCAATTAGTACAGTTTTTGACAATCAGGGTACTCTGTCATGTACATAGTAAGCTTCTTTGAAAAGGCTGCCAGCAGTGATCACTCAAGGGCTTGTTTCTTATCTAGATATGGCCAAGGCTGTTGAACCTTGGTTCTCTCCTGTTTAGCATTTATTTTGCAGATATCCAAGCCAATATCCCAGAAGTACGGATGACGAAGTCTGCTAATGATTGCAAATAGGTCACTATTATCTATTCATTCATTGATAATGAACTGGTCTGGCAAGGAGTGTAATTTGGACAATCTGGTGTATAAAATACAGTCTAAAGCAAATGCAAAGAGTGCAGGATAGCAGCATTTGGCAAAAATAAAAAAGCTGCTCCCACCACATATTTATTTTATTTAATTATTTATTTATTTGACATTTGTTGTCCACAAAAGTCCACTGGGTCAAAAAATCCATTTTCAGTGGAGGCCCGGGGAGAAAAGCTCCAAAAGTAATTACAAGACATGATGTCACATCATATGAGCAAGTATATACAGAGGGTACAAGAAGCATCAGTTACAGTTACAATTATACATCAAGGATCAGTTGCAAGTACAAGTAAACCTCATACATATAACAATTACTACACAAGTTTTTAAAGGTAGTTAAAATACAGAAATTATAAGCATGTACAGACAATGTGTCAACAACATTCATATCTCCTTTTTGGTAAATACTTTAGTCAATAATGCTTTTACAAGAGCAGATTGATGTAGCATGCAGATTAATAAAATCTACAGCAAAAGAAAAACCTAGGGACAATAACGTAGATTGGTTGAACTAAAGGACATTTTGTGATAGTGACTAGTGACAGAGACAGTGACTTATTTAAGGTGGTTTAGGCCAGGAGATGCAGGAACATGTTTGATTATTGAGGTAATGGGATTTTTGTGCAGTTCTGAATGCTTTTAAGGAGTCTGTTAGAGTAATGGAAGAGGGCAATGTATTCCAAGCTTTGATGAAGGAAATAGAAGCTTTGTCCTGCGCATTTGTTGGGCTTAGATATGCTTAGGAGCTGTTTGTTTGAGGACCTAAGATTACATGTAGGGGTTTATGTGTGTAGGATGGTCTGAAGAGAGGGGCAAAATTTGGGGTTGCATAGTAGTTGTGGGTGAGTGTCGGGAGTATTGTAGATAGTTGGAGAAGTCGAGCCAGTTTATACTTTTTAAGGCAAGGCAATGATGGGTCCAGGTTGGCATGTTGCAGGCAAACTTTGCTATGTTATAGTAGCAGGACTGTAATTTGTTTTTGAGAGTTGTATGTATATTAGTAAAAATGGGGCTACCATAAAGAAGGGCGGGGAGGAAAAGAGAGTTGGCCAGTTTTAACTTGGTGGGTGTATTCATAAAATGTTTATGCCTATACAGCTTAACAAGTTTGAAATGGATTTTCTTGACTACATTATGAATGTAATTATCAAAGGAGAGTTTGTTGTCAATTGTGATGCCCACAAGTTTTAATGATTTTACTTGTTCTATTTTGGTACTGTTTTGTGAGAAAATGTTGAAGTCTTGATTTAAAGGTTTGGATGAACATATTAAGAGTTTTGATTTTTTGGGGTTGAGTAGAAGTTGGGCATCTTTTAGCCAGGATTCAGTAGAAGTAAAGGTTTTTGTGTTAGATAGATTATCATAGAATCGCCCATGCATTGGATGAGAGTTCTAAGATGGGAAGCATTATGGAGGTTATTGATGAAAATGTTAAACAGTAGTGGGCCAAGAATGGACCCCCAGCCCAAGAATGGACCCCCAGGAAACTCCTGTTTTGTTCAGGAGATATTTTGATTGCTTGTTTTGCCATTTGACAGATTGTTTCCTGTCAGAAAGATAGTTGGAAAACCAAGCCAGTGAGCGTGAGGAGTAATTTAAGGACTTGAGTTGTAGTAGTAGTTTATGGTGCGACACTGTATCGAAAGCCTTAGATCCAGTAAGATAACAGAGGTTATTAGACCAGCATCTAAGGCTTTGTTAACAGTATTGGTGAATGAAAGTAAGACGGTGGTAGTCCTGTGTACAGGGCAGAAGCCATGTTGAGTGGGGCCAAGTAAATCATTGTTGATGAGATATTTTAGCAGTTGAGTGTGTATACACGGTTCTAGGATTTTAGATAAAGGAGAAAGTATAGAGATGGTTCAGTAATTAGATAGATCACTAGCATTACCACCTTTATGTAGCGGAGTTATAATGGATTTTTTCCAGAGTTGTGGAATGCATGATTCAGAGATGGATCAATTGATGAGAATGCTAACGAAGTATGCTATAGCATCTGCAGCAAGTTTTAAGTACTCTGCTGGAAGTCTGTCAGCAGTGGGGGAACATGGCTTTAATTAAGTTAACAGTTTATGCACTAGAGAGGTGGGCACAGGTTGTATAGTAAAAGTACAAGCGGGTGAGCTTCTGTTTGATGCTGTTATTTAAAGGGGGGAATACATGCTTGACTTAGGAGAGGGGAGATTTGAGTTGCTATCTGAACTGTTTGAGGTAGAGGTTGTTTGAGTACAGAAATCGTTAACAAGTTTTTGAATAGTTTTGATGAAGAGGGTGTTGAAGGCCTGGGCAATTTCTAGGGGGTCTTTATCAGGAGATGGAGTAGGATTTTGTTGGTTTCCAGGGTTAAGGAGTGAGGTGATGGATTTCCAGAATTTTTGGGGATTGTTGTTTTGGGGGTCCAGCTGAGTAGAGAATTAGTTTATTTTGTTAGTAAAGACTAGTTTTTTAGCAGTGCTATGGAGTTGTTTGCATTTTATTTAATTTTGCGGGGTTCTATTTTTACACCATTTATTCCATGCTCTGTCCTTAGCAATGAGAATTTGTTTAGTATGTTTTATTAGCCAAAGGGCATGGTTATGCTTAATTATCTTTGTTCGCATAGGGGCGAGACGTTTGAGAGAATTAAGAAAGATGTTATTGAAGTACTCTACTGCTTCGTCCAGTGGTAGGATTTTAGTTGGGTACCAGTTGTGGGCATTTAAAGTTTCTATAAATACCTTTTGAGTGAAATGGGTAAGATTTCTAGAAGTTTTATACAGATGGGCTTTTGCTGCTTGCATTTGGGTTCTGTGGGTGAAGGCAGGTGGTAGGTCACTAGAGATACTTGGGAGGGTTCCCGTGTGAGTGTATTTGTGAGTGTGTGAGACGAGAATCTAGTCAAAGGTAGATTCAGTTTATTTACTATATGTGGGGATCTGTGATGAGTTGGATAAACCTATACAAGGTTATACTATTAGAGGGGTAGTTATAGATGAGTTTGCCAGTTTGTGTCATCCAGGATAATGGTTTCATTAGAGATATTTTGGGTCTCCCAGGAGAGGAAATATTCTAAAATGGGTATATTTTGACTGGGGGGGATATATAATACTACAATACATATTTGTTTTATTTTGTTAATATAGTATTGCTGGTAGTAGTTCTATGTTTCCAAAGATTGGCACAGGTTTGGAAAACTGAGTGATAGTTATGGAGTCGTGGTAGATTAATGCAATTCCACCACCTTTTTTTTTGTGGAAACAGTCATTTCTAAGCATGTTGTACCCTGGGGGGTATATGTTATTAATGGTACCCTTGTTCAAACTGACATGGTCAGAAGACACCTGTGTACTTATGTGGACATCTCTGTCTAGTTCAGTCTGTGATGATGTGAGGTATTGCCAGCTATGCCAGGAGAAGTAGTGCAGTGGATGTGTAACATGCCAGCATAGGTAGCTGGAGTTTTATAAAGAAGTATATGTCATTTGTATATAAATCTGATTTGTACAGATGCTTGTATTGAAAAATGTATTTGTAAAGCTGCTTGTGTTAAAAATGTACCAACAGTGTATCTTGCTGGACAGAAAAGAAATATACATGTATGTCAGATTGTACTAGTGTAACGGATTAAATGTATATACTGTAACAGAGGATACTGGAAGAGATGCGGTTAAGCTCACCCCCAACTAACTTTTAAAAAAATATCCTGAAATTACCTGGTTTAAGCCATAAAGACTGTATCTTAGAGTTCTGATTGTAGCCAGAGATGAAATGTCTGTGAAAACAAGGACTAGGAATCCTACTATATTGTCTTTAGCAATGAACTAATTGTACCCTGGAAGGGTGGAAGTGTTGAAATAGTTTTATGGTTTCTTGATGCTATAACATGTTAGAAAAAGTTTTGTGTGTATGGTAACACATGTCTAAGATTCTGGTTCAGTTTCTTCTCAAGGGGGGTAGTATGGGAACCAGGAGTCAGATGACCAGATGTATGTGATGTCATTCTGTAATCCAGCACTGAAATGATGCTTTAATACTAGATGAGAAAGAAGCCTCAGAGCAGGTCTGTTTTTGAAACCTGACATAATAGCATCACTCACCCAATTCATCTTGCCTTGCTTTAGTAAGTAACCAGGGAATAGTAATTCTTTAGATCAGTCAGGGAAATAGTGAGATTGGTTAAGTACTGTTTTTCTGTATCTGTGTGAATCTATCCATCTGTGTTACTTTTAATATTTCCTGTGATTAAAATGTGGGTGTTTATTGTAAATAGATATTTAGTATTTTCGTGTGCTTTTATTATTTGTTATTATTGCGTCTGGTATTTTAGAGAATATTGTAACCTTTGAGAGTACTTATATTTATTTGATGACACTGTGGCCTCTCCTGAAAGTCTTACTGTATTGGTTAAACACTACCATTTGTATTAATATTAATTTTACTCAGTATAATTGGGTACCCTTGTACGAGCCTTAGAGTAGCTGGCTTTGTAGTGTCCTGGTGGCATTATCTACCTTATAGCCTTGGCAGAGGGGCATAGTTAGTAAATCTTTCCCAGGTGTGTGCATGTGTGAAAATCAAATATTGGACAGAGTGCTTGTGTCAGCTACTTGTAGCATGGACACACAGCACTGGTTTCACAGAAACAATAGTGGAGGACTTCACCTGGGACACTCGGTCGAGGACTCAACTCTATAGTTGTGGCAGTGGGGAGTCTTACTGGGGACCTGGAGAGAGAGAGAGAGAGATAATCCCAGACCCCAGAATGAGTGTGTTCCCTGGGTGCTCTTAAGGGAAACTGGACTTGGTGGAGAGAGCTGGATCTGAAAATACTGTATCGATTTTTACTCCAAGTGAATGTCCCTCAATGGTGTCAGTGGTGAAAATTCAAGCTTCTTGAATACTAGCCCAGAGAGGGGACATCACACAGTCAACATGCTTCCACCATAGTCAGGAAATACTTCTATCTGGCCCACTTAATTTCCAAGTGAATTATCTTCCAGATCTATAATCATCATCCTACAACTTTGGACACTTCTCTTTTCAGACCCATCATCATTGGTTTGCACTGTTCCAAGCATATTACTCAACTGTAATGGACCTAACAATTTAAAACCAGGAAAAATAAATACCTAAAATTCATGCATCCTAATAAATTAGCATGACATTCCCCTATACTCAGCAGCTTACCTGTTTCTCCAGGGTTACCTATGCCTTCCTTTCTGAGCCATGAAAGACACAATTTTATATGTCCTCCTATTTCTTTACAAATACCCATACTAGGGACCTAGATCTAAACCAACAAACATGACACACTGGAGGAATAGGTTCCAAACTGAAAATGAACAGATTTCCAGCCAATGGAATAAATTACTCCTACAGCTGAAACTAATGCTTTGGGTACTTCTTAATGATTGAGTCAGTAGACACAAATTATGTGTTTACTTAAAGGTCTGTATGAATAGGCATATTTTGGTTTCTATGATCACTTGCGTAATATTGTTCAGTTGTTCCTAGGCTACTGCTGTCCTCAGTAGAGTGACACTTGGTCGAAATGAAATGTTAGCATCTCCTTTTGATGCAACCAGGAGAAGGTTAATCAACAGATTTGTTTGGAGGTGGTACAAATGGAATGATGATGTTTCTAATTGTGAGTAGCAGCAGTAGATATATGGAATTTCTAGGAAGAAGACAGAGATAATTCAATCAATATATGTAGTGTGGAAACAATGACACATTTGTGTGAAGTGTAATTAAGTATTTCACTATAAAAGAACAGTACACTGTGTGAAGCAATATGATACTATAAAGCTTGTTGAATATGGTTGCAAAGGATTAGTGCAGTCATTATGCTGGTTTTATTGATTAGACATTATAGCAGGCTTTCAACTTATAATACATATAATAATATATATGCACTACTGAAATGGGGGTATACATGTATTTAGTCACTGAAACACTCTCTGAACGTTAGTTTTTCCAAACCAGATTGTCAAATTTTAAAGTAGCGAATGGTCGGAGTGTCATACAAAACACTGAATGCAACATTTACGACCGCTCTACCACCTAAACAAGCGCCACCATGGGTCAAAAAAGGGGGATATTGTGCGTTTCAACTATCACCGGTTCAGACATATGAGAACCTGCTGCACTGCTTTTGACATTTGGTACGTTGACAAGGCAAAGGATGGCTAAATGCATGTATACCGAAAGGGGAGATAAGTAAGGATAAGATTAATAGTGTACAGTGATGCCTGGTTACAGGGAGAAATCTAAAATGGATGTGAACTCTAAGTATAATGCTGCATAGGCTGGATGGAAAAGGGGGTAAAGTTAAGAAGTGAAGCAGGCATGACCAAGCTTGAAGTACAAAACACTCAATAGCCTTTTCTGGAGAGAGACAAACCACTTGATTGGAGCCAAAGATTTTGCATAAGAAACAAAAGTAAGCTTGGGGTCTTTCAATATACTTACAGAGAATTTAAAAACTATGCTTGTAGTAAAGTCGGAAATTTTTGCAGTGAAACTTACAAAAAGTGAAATTAAAGCAAATTATTTTAAAAGAGCATAGCAACAATACAGAATTGCAGTTCTCTGGGCTGTAACCAGCAATGAACTCCCTGAGAGACAGTGAGAAGTGGTAATTTTATAAAGTAACAGAGATATTTTAAAGTTGTGTAACCCGTGAGCATTCAGAAAGTTGAAATATTCAGACCACCAGTGAAAAGAGAATGGGAAATGAATTTAAGAGTTAAAATAATCATTCAAAGGAGAAAATCCAAAAGGATTGATACAAATCTAGTGAAGCAGCAGGTATAGGGAATATAACTCTGTGCATTGGTAGTGAGAGAGGCTAAACCTCCACGAATAAGAAGATTAAAATCTATGGGGGATTTGGTGTTCAGATCACCAGTAATGAGAAAAGAAAATAGGGAATGAATTGTAGAATTAAATACAAGTTACAGTCTCTGAAGAAGTCTCTGAGTGAGTTATAAGGAGACAAAAGCACTAACTGGAGGCACCTTTGCAATAAAAGTTGTTATATCCTACAGATACTGCATTTTTTATTTATATTAAATACAGGTTATTTATTATACAACCAATTTTCACTCGCAGGGAAAAATCCAAAAAGCTATATGCAAATCTTGTTACATAGTAGAAGTGCTGGGTATTCGGCTCCTGCATTGTTGGGGGGAGCCTTTGACCCCTCAAAAAATTAACATGTAAATGGAGTTTTGCTTTTAATCTAATAGATTAAGTCAAAGATGTTGTGGGTACTAGCTTTTTCCTCTTCAGGGTTGTAGGTGAGACACACTCTATCCCAAAAAGCAATAGGCATAAAGCAGATAACTATACTAAAGCAATAAGTCCAGACTTTGTGAGGGTATATCAGGATTTACCCATGGTTGGTGTGGTTTGATCACAAGGGCAAAACCTGAGTGATTAAAACAAAGCCAATTGTGGGTAAATCCTGATATACCACAAACCGAAGTGGATTATTGATTTTATATAATAAAATTATTTAAGAAAGAAATTGCTTACCTTCCTTACATAATGCAGTTGCATAAAGGTACTTCTGTGATATCTGATCTACTGTGCATGCATATAGGATTTGTGCTCCCGCTCTTGCATAGTACTTCAGTGCAGGAGAAGTAATGGAGAAAACAGACTACACATCACTGTTTAAGTTTTTTTTTAATGGTTATAAAACAGACATTTACAGGGAAAGCACAAAAATATGAAAAATCAGTTATGTTTCTGTTTTAGTTTTGCAGTATACTTGATTTTTCTCATATTTTGGTGTGTCTTCCAGTATATGACAAAAGAAAACTCTGACTGCTCTTTGTTACTTCAATGGCCAGACTTTTTTCTGTTGGCATATGCTTGATTTATAATGTGCACACTATTTGGGCTGTCCAATGAGTGTTCTTGTTTTTGAATAGTAATGAGCAGTTATGGTATAAATTTGAAATGACCTACCGTTCTTTGTACCAAACACTCTTTCCACTGTGATGTCTTGTTTATAGGAGTCAAGTGGAATGTTAATTTTTATTGTTAATGTGAAATAATAGTCTAACTAACTACACCTAATGCCCTTCTTTGGTGCAAAAGATTCAAGCCTCTAAGTTTAAGGACCACTACCCATTTTATACAAATGACATAAATTATTTTTGGTTGAAACTGTTTGAAAATCAAAGTCAGTATGTTAACTACAGTCTTCAATTTGTATGGAGAGCAAGGAGCAAGACCTCCACCCAAAGAATCATAAAAACTTATTTTAAAAGCCTTAAGTTCTTTGTACCTGAAACTAAAGAAAAATTCTCTCATATACTGACTTCTTAAATGAATAGGTGTTTTGGCCATTCGATTCTAAATCTGGTTCACATACAAGGATCTGTCCACCAATTTTGAAGACAAGGAAAAGCCAGATTGTACCCCAGCTGGTGGAAGACAAATATATGGAATGTACAAATAGTGCCGGGAAAGGGAGGAGAAAGCATTAGTGGAAAGGGTACAGATACATTCCAAAGTGGCATTTGGAAATACATGAAAAAATATCAACCAAAAAAATTTGACAGTTGAATTGCAATCTTTACCAACCCCCTTGATGAAGGTTCATTGCTATTGCTAATTGAATGATGTGAGGAAATCTCAGTTGCTATTGTACGCTGCCTGCCAATCTTCCAGTCCTTGTCTATGTTTCTGAATGCCAAGTCATGTAAGAAAGAACTCACAGACCATTATATGCATTCCTGCAAAGAGAATGTACCTGATATATTAAATACTGTGAAAGCATACACAGAGTACATGACATGATCATCTTTACTACTAAATATTTACGGTTATGAGAATGACAACACATAAAGCAGGGTGGACAGGAGACTAGTGCATAATAAGTATTACAAAACATCATTTCTTTATAAACAAGGGCTGTAGATGCACAAAACTAGTGTCAAGCAGAGTGAATGATAAAGAGACAGTCATTGTAATGTTGAGGATGGAAAAGGAGATTAAAAGGAACTCTGTATCTGAGCACTTTAAAAGTGATTTACACTTTTAATGTACAATTAATGTCTTTAAGCCTTAATGTTCTCACTACAGACTGTGATAAAATATTTCACTCCATTTTTATATATGATGTTGGTCTTTAACAATGAGGCATAAATGTAATACACTTTAGGAAATGAAATAAAAGAATGATGGTTGTTTTGGAATTGAAATGAATGAGAAAACATGAAGATGCAAGTACTTATATAGGAACATTTATGTTATTGTATTTTTTTCATCTCAAAAGCACACAAATTAAAAAGTTTATAGAACTACAGCTTTGGTATTAATGATGTACTATACACCTTAAAAACTTGTGTTTAGTGAGGAAATATGCTAAAATAAAGTGTAAATTAAATGTATTCCCTAAAGCCTTCATTTTATTTGATGTTATTTATCACAATGTTAAAACGTTTCCTGCTTTATACAACCTAACAAATAAGGTCACCTGAACATGATAAGAAAATTAATTTGGCAGTTTACTGGATGCTGTATTTGCCAGCAAACTTTAATTTCTTCTGATGTAATTAACATATAGAATGCATTAGACATAGATGAGTTTTTACTTAAAGCAATTATGTAAATGTAATGAGATCTATCTATGATACAAAATTCATGTAGGTCTAACAGAAGACTTCATAATGTTCAGATGAATAAGTTGCTTCTTGCTGTGGGCTTTTTTAAAATTATGTTTGAATAGAATTTTATCCTTGCTGTGTTTTGCTCTTGTTCTCTTTCTCCAGTGAGGACATTTTTATGTTTAACATTTTTAGATAAAAATAATCGCACTCACTTGCAAAATATTGAATAAAAGCATTGTTAAGACTACTTTGATTAGGGTATGTACTAAATTATGAGATAAATCTGTTTCATATTAAAGCCACCCGAGTTAATTATATGAATCACTGAAGTCTGCAGAGTTTTAAAAGATCAGCACAAATGTATGTTATACAGAGCACAATTTAACTGATACACTAGACTCAGCCACAAAACTTAGGGAGAGACAGAAGAACAATTAAAAATAGTCCATAGGATGCATTGTAGACTGCAAGATCACACAGGTTTAATCAAGTTAATGTTACACCATATAAGCATGCTGAGTAAATAGAATACCATAAGATCTAATGGCAAAGTAAACTGTAGTTGCATTTGCCTACTTAATTTCATAAGATGACTGCCCTTTGAATTTTTGTTTGCTCAAGCCAACTCAGCTAATATCAGAGCATACAACATAAGGCTAAAGTAAACCTCATTTACTGCACTGAGATGTAATTTTAGTGAAGAATAGCTGATGGTGAGGAGAAAGCAGAATTGTTCAGTACCTGAGTGTCAGGGCAGCAATATGAGCTTGCCAGATGCCACATTAATGGATGATGTCCTGGTTTTCTGTTGTTTGACTAAATGTTTTTTGACATTTCCCTACTATTTAACTCAAGGATCAGTGTGATCTCAAAGCAGATTATAATAGTCTGACTCCATAATGTAGAGGGGTAAATGCCTATGGCCCACATTCATCTAGCAACTTAGACACTGAAAGAGTAAAGGTAAGGACAGTAGGAAGGAGTAGGCAATTCTGCCTTGCCCATCCTTGTGGGACAGAGGTGGACAGGTCTACTGTAACACCAACAGCTACAAGAGTGAGAGATGTATGTCATGCAGCAGTACAGACTGGAGCGAAAATCATGTTGCATGGTGGAGTCCAGCATAAAGCACACCTGCATCCTCTGAAGCAGTGATTGCAAATGCCACAATTGGCAGTGTCAGTGGTACAACAGGTGGCATACTCACCTTTGGTGCGGAAGGCTGTGGGTTATAATCCCACAATAGGTAAAGCAATTGTTGGCACTGCAGTGCAGCATAAGTTTGGTGTTGTTCTCCTAAGTGCATCATCCTTCAGATGAGAAGTTAATCTGAAGTCCCATCTGCTTGAGATGGTGGTAGCTCAGGTGGAATAAAAAGATCCCATGGCACCTAATTGAAAGAGTAGGGGTCCCTTATTTAATATAACATAAAAACATTATTCACATTTTTGCAAAATTTACAGGTACATATATACAAATTGATATTTTTAGTATTTATTTTTTATAACATCCTCAATATTATTCTTTCATAACTGACCTCCACTGTACCATAAACAACCATAATCTAATTTTTCACAAATTCCATTCTCATTAAACAAAACTGAATTCAGTCTTTCATTCTAAATTACCCACATTACACAAAATAAGTTATCTAGCCTCCTCACATATTCTTCCTTCTTATAATAACCATATATAATCCTATTCATATCTATACTGTCATTAATATTCTCAAAAATGTTTTCTTCACACAGCTTTTCCAGAGTTTCACCACTCTTTCACATTTCTAAAACACATGGTCTGTTGTCTAAGCCTCGCAACAAAATAAATTCACTCTTTCAAATTTATTTTTATGTAGCAGATTCCTGTTTGCTGGTAACTTATTTATCGTGAGTCTCAGTAGGAAATCCTGGCACTCTACTATCTTGGGAAGCCATTTTCCTTACTTTAATGGCTTTGCTTATGTCTTTGGGTAAATTTCCTACGAATTTACATAACATCGTTTAATCACACTATTATACCACATCTTTCTCTATATCAATTTTTGTTTTCCGTGTTAGTATTTCTTCTTGATAATTTTTAATTTCTTCATTCACAGAAATGACAAATCCCCAGAAAATAAACCTAATACATTCTTTTTCTTATTCTCATTTCCTAGAGTTTTGTACTTATATTTAAACATTCTCACTATTAAATTCTCGTGCTCTTCCTTTACCCACTTTAATATTCTATACCACTTTTGAATCAATAACAGGATTTAGTAACCCCAATCCCCCTTCATCCTTAGTCATATACAACACACCTATTTTCACTACATTTAATCTTAAATCCCATATGAACGAAAACACTAACTGCACAATTTTCTTTTCATATTTTAGTGGGATCGTATGAATATATGCCATATATGCTATTTTCCCATTAATGATGAATTCTCTAGATAAATCTTTTTTTCCCTGAATGTTGATCTATGTGTCCTTCACAGAAAACATTTCTTTATTTTTTTTACCAACTCTTCCCATTGTATCACAGCTACTTCCATTTTATAAAATTTTATACTTAGAAAAGATGCTTCATTCATTGAAAAATATACCCCCTAAATTTTTACTCCATCACCCAAACCCTTATCTTTTATATTTATTCAAGGTCATTCCTATTTCCTTTAAAATCTATTCAGACAAATCATCACTTCTCTCATCCATATTTTGTTCTTAGCAACTACAACTATATTGTCTGTGTATGTCAAAACTAAGGGTATCATCATCTCCTTTTGCATTACATATGTAGCATATTGCATTTCAAAGGCTACCTTCACTGCATTTTTTTACATCTTTTCCTTAAATCCTGATCAAAGTCCCTGCAATTAACATTTTCATGTTAACCACCATATTGTCTAATATTTGATGAAAGATCCTCTCTCCTCTTTTTGTTGTATATGCACATATAGACATGTTCTCTCCACCTCAGATCTGCAACAGTTGACCCTCCTGTCCTTACCAATGTTACATCTAGTATCATCACTATTTTTACACAACATAACTCCACAACTTTCATTTCCTAACTTCCATGTTATAATTTCCACCCCACATTTTTCTGTTTGCAGTCTTTCTTCACTTGTCGGAAATTTTATATCCACTAACTTCATAATATCCACATCACAATTGGCACACCATCATCTTTATAGTGTTAATATGGTTTACATTTATTGAAAGCACTCTATTCTGATTTTCCTTCTTTTCTGATTTAGGGGAAATATTTTTTCAAATTTTCGTTCTCATCTTTACTCTTTCCCCTACTGAATTTGATTTTCTGGGTTTATGTACAAGAAATACTTGATCCTCAGAATCAGGTATTTCACTGACTAGAACTTCAAAAAGTATTTGACAAGGGTGAGACCAGGATGCTGGCAGGTTAACAGCACTTTTTCTCAGCTCTTTTATCTAAGTTATATTTCTGACAGAAAATTTTAAAAACTGAGACTCCTAAGCTTCGTAATCTTAACTAGTAACTTCTATTACAGTCTTTGGAAGTCTTCATTGGATTATTGTGTTTAAATTCTATGACTTTTCTATCAAAATTCAAGCAGAAAGGGCTCAGATTTCTTCAAAGAATGAGTTATCAAAAGAACACTTCACAGGACTAGACAATGAAGAAAGAACTACAAACTTTATTATCTACCATGCAGTATTTACCTTTAAAGTTTGACAAAATGGATAAAATACTTAACTCTTAAACAAAGATGCACAAAACAAATGGAGCAGTTACAGGAATTAATAATGCAACACAAGAATCAGATTGCTGACACAGAAAAAACATTAAATGACATGGAAGGCAGACTCATGGAACAAGAACACCAGCTTGAGTCTCTCTCAAAATAAAATACTTTTCTAAGAAATTAGATGATCTAGAAATTAGGTCAAGGAGAAACAACTTGTGTATTTGTGGACTACCAGAAAAGACTGAAGGAGACAATATGGTAAATTTTCTCACATCCTGGTTTCCAAATGTTCTGAATTTACCTGAGTCTTTTTCTTATCATATTGAAAGAGCCCACAGATCAATGGGCAATTCCTTCATCTTCCTGCAAAGCAAATAAAAGACCAAGATCAATAATAGTAAGATTTATATCTTCTCAAGACAAGGAACTAGTGCTAAAAACTGTGTGATCAAACTCTCCTATCAAATACCAAGATAAAGTACAGTTTTGTACCTACCATAAATGTAGATGTTCAGGTGTATACACTGCTGCAGTCATTACACTTGGGTTATCCTGCCGTCGGGTGGTTCCCCAGTCGGCCTGAGTTCCAAAGTCTTGGTCCGGCGTCGGTTGCTGTTGCCTCCTCCCTGATGTCAGTGCAACAGGGGTATATAAGATGCAGCCGATGCCATTTTCTTCAGTTTTTTTTGCCCCAGATGTCAGGTGCCTCTAAATAGGTAGGCAATTCCAATTGCTAATAAAACATACATAATAAAAGCAAAAAAAACAACTTACAGTTACCAGCAAATACTCCCCATAGGTAGTAAAGGGTAGAAGACATTGGTACGTACCAGCCAGTAAGAGGGGAAGGAGGGAGGGTAACCTGGACTGCAGCAGTGTATACACTAGAACATCTACATTTATGGTAGGTACAAAACTGTACTATGTTCATCGTGTTACACTGCTGCAGTCATTACACTTGGGTAGAATCCCAAAGCTGAGGAAGGGTGGCTGGTTCTATAAGGCATGAGGGGTGGCTATAAGGCCCTGCAGCACTGCAGTGGCAAAGCCAGCTCTGGATTTAGAGTATAGAGGCAGATGGTAATGCTTGGTGAAGGTATGTACAGAACTCCAAGTTGCTGCTTCCAAAATATCCTTGGTAGGTATTCCCTTGAGGTAGGCAGTTGAAGTGGCTGTTGCCCTGGTGGAGTGAGATCTAATGCTGCTAGGTACAGGTTTTCCATGGTATGTGTAGCAGAAACATATACAATGTCCTATCCATTTTGAAATAGTCTGTTTTGAAATGGCTTTTCCCTGTGCTCCTGTAGCATATGCTACCAATTATTGCTCAGATTTTCTGAAAGCTTTGGTTTTGTCCAAGTAGAAGCTTAACTGCCTGTGAATGTCCAAAGAGTGCAGTAGTCTCTCCCCTTTATTCTGTGGTTTAGGATAAAAAGTTGGCAGGTGAATAGTTTGGTTTAGAGCCACACTGGATATCACCTTTGGCATAAAAGTAGGGTTAGTTCTTAATGACACCCTGTCCTGGTAGAAAATGAGGAAAGATTCCACTGCCATTAGTGCCTGTAATTCTGAAACTCTTCGTGCTGATGTTATTGCCAGGAGCAGAGCAGTTTTCCAAGAGATATATTTTAATTCTGCTGTGTTGGCTGGCTCAAAAGGAGGTAAAGTTAGCTTCTCCAAAACAAAGTTGAGATCCCAAGTTGGAGTAGGTACTCTGCGAGGCGGTCTTATGTTTTTAGCCCCTCTGAGGTACTGTTTTAGCAGGGGATTACAGAAAATTAGTGGATCCGTGTTGTAATGATCAGAGATGGCAGAGGCGTGAATCTTGATGGATGAGAAGGAGAGTCCTTTGTTCAGCATCTCAGTTAAGTATTGTAGTATGTGAGGAATGTTTGGAACAAGAGGGTCAAGGCCGTGAGCTTGGTTGCAGGCACAGAATCTCTACCATTTATCCGAATAGACTTTCCTGGTACTAGGCCTTCTGGCCTCCAGAATGACATCCCTAACAGCTTTGGAGACAGGCATTGCTTGCTTGACTAAGGAATTTTCCATGCAGCTAGGTTTAAGGTCTTTAGCTAGCTGTGTAGTATTTGTTTGTTGTGCTGAGTCAGCAGATGTGGGATTTGAGGCAAAATCCAGGGTGGTTCTTGTGCTAAGCTCCTTAAGATTGGGTACCAGTGCTGGCGTGGCCAGTCTGGTGCAATCAGGATCATCTTTGGCTCTTCCTGCCTGGCTTTTATGAGTACCTTTTCAGGAGAGGTAGTGGTGGGAAAGCGTATACTTGTAGGTTGTCCCAGATGAATGAGAGGGCATCCACTTTCCATGCTTGTGGATGGTAACTCCTTGTGCAGAATTTTTGTAGCTTGTAGTTTATTGGGGATGCAAACAGATCTATGTCCGGGCTCCACCATTTCTGTGTTATTATTCTGAATATTTGTGGATTCAACTCCCATTCATGGGGATCCATGATGTTTCTGCTTAAGTCATCTGCCAGTGTGTTTTTCTCTCCTGGCAGGAATTGTGCTTGCAGATGAACTTGAAGGTTTATAGCTGTGTTCCACAGGGTCATAGCTTGTCTGCATAGGGGGTAGGAGTGAGTGCCCCCTTGCTTGTTTATGTACCACATAACTGTGGTGTTGTCTGTCTTTAGTAGTAGTTGTCCTGGATGTAGCAGGTCCTTGAAAGCTATAAGGGCATTTTGTACAGCTAGCATCTCTTTTTGATTGATGTGAAGATGCCTTTGTTCTGTGGGCCACGTGCCCTGAATACATTTGCCTGCCATGTGTGCTCTCCAGGTATAATCCGATGCATCTGTTGTCAGTGTTTGCCTGGCCGTGGGTTGTGTAAAAGGCTGTCCCTTGTTGAGGTGACAAGCTTGAGCCCACCATTGAAACTTCTGTTGAAGGCAAGGGATTAGTGGTATAACTGTTTCCAAACTTTGACAGTGTTGAGACCAAACATTCTTTAGGTACCATTGTAGTTTCCTCATATGCAGTCTGGCATATGGAATTAGTAGTATGCAGGATGCCATGTAACCCTAGACCTGCAGACTTTTTCTTGCAGGGAGTTGGGTCTTTGTTGCCATCAATTGAAAGTATTGTCAGTTGTCCTTGTTTGTCTGGCGTGAGATAAGCCATCTGGGCCGTTGTGTTCAAGCTGGCTGAATATTATCTTTTGTGAGGGCACTAGTTTTGATTTCATTTTGTTTACTGTGTACCCCAGGCAACTTAATAACTTTTTTACAAATGCCAGATGCTTTAGAAGAATATCTTTGCTCTCTGCTTGAATCAGGCAGTCATCCAGGTACGGATACATTTGAATTCCTTTCTGTCTGCAAAATGCAATTACTGGTGCCAGGCACTTTGTGAAGACCCTGGGTGCAGTAGATAAGCCAAAGAGCAGTGCAGAGAATTGGTAGTGCATTGAACCTGCTATGAATCTGAGGTATCTTCTGCAATTTTGTCTGATAGGGACATGCAGGTATGCCTCTTTGAGATCCAAAGTCACGAGCCAAGCTTTCTTGCCCAGCATGGGAAGAAGCTGCTGTAATGTCAACATTTTGAATTTTGGAACATCCAGGTAAGTGTTTAGAGATGAAAGAACCAGAATGGGCCTCCAGGCTTTGTCCTTTCTGGGTACCAGAAAGAGTCTTGAGTAAAATCCTTGTCCTTGCTCCTATGATGGTACCTTTTGAATAGCTCTCATATCCATGAGTGCTGTAATTTGTTTTTGAGCCTCTGCCCATTGATTTGGTGGCAGATTTGGCATTCCTTTTAACCTTGGAAGAGTGTGAAAGTGGAATCTTTAACCTTAAAATACAATGTTGAGAACCCATTTGTCTTTGGTGATCATTTGCCAATTGTTGTAGAAGAGTGCCAGTTTTCCTCCCAAGGGGGCTGCCAAGAAGGATTTGTTTGGCAGCTGTAGTGGGAAGTCATTGGAGCTGCTTTTTATATGGTTGGGGTCTGTCTTCCCTTTCTTTCTGGCCTGATGTAACCCATTGTCGAGGCCTGTAAGGACCTTGTGTGTGACCTCTACCTCTTGGACGTCTGTATCTTCACCTTTGAGGTCTATCTGTAATTGGAAAGGACCAATTCTTAGTTGGGCAGTTTCTGCTAAATCTAGGAGGTTGAACCTGTAAGAAATCCTTCACCATTTGCATAGATTTTGCCTTATCCTCCATTTTCTTTAATACCTCTTCTGCCTTAACTCCAAATAACACATCCTGCTGCAAAGGTGCATCCAATAATTTTGCCTTAACATGATCTGGTAACGTATGTTCTTTTAACCAAGCATGCCTTCTAATGACAGAGCCTGTAACTGCTGCTCTGCAAGAGGCCTCTAGAGAATCAAAACCACATTGCAAAATATGCTTTCCCACTTGTTCAGCTGCATGCAATAAATCCTGCATTTCTTTAAAATTAGGAGGATCTGATTCTGGAAGCATTTTTTGTTTTAACTGAGACAGTAAAAATTGCTGATATTTTAGCATGTGAAACTGGCAATTTAAGGCTTTCATTGCTAAAGTTGCAGACGTATATACTTTCTTTCCCCATCTGTTTAATGCTCTTGAATCTCTGTCAGAGGGAACTGGATTCTTGGCTGATGAGGCCTTAACTCCTTTGGGTCCCTGAGAAATATTTTCAGGGTCAGCTACAGGGCTTTTATACAGAAATTTATGTGAGTCCGGGACTCTGTAGTATCTGTCAGGTTTAACAGGGGCTGGAGGTAAGGAATCAGGATTTAAGCTGGATTCAGTATACACATCATCCACAATATCTAACACTGGCGGAATAGCAAGGGGTCTGTGTTGAGGTAATAAAAGGAAGTGAACAGGAAAGAGCTAGCCAGTACGACCGGTGCAAGGCAAACAACCTTGTATATAACCAAATAAAGAAGCCAGCACCTAGGATGTATGAAGAAATATTTATTGGAACTAGACCGGTTTCAGCACATAGCTTTCATCAATAGTATGTTCATACTACTGATGAAAGCTATGTGCTGAAACCGGTCTAGTTCCAATAAATATTTCTTCATACATCCTAGGTGCTGGCTTCTTTATTTGGTTAAATAAAAGGAAGTCTCTGAGTCTTTTCTTGGATTCTGAGTAATCCTGGCCTTTCCAGTGGAAATGCTCCCTCATGGTATGTAGGGTTTCCCCAAAGGAGTAGTTCTGAGGCGGTGAGGCTGATGGAATTGATTCCTCAGCATCAGAATCCTCATAAGGGGGTAAAGAGTATCCTAGGTCTGAGGATGAATCAGAAGAGATGGACACCTGGTCAGATGAGTCATAATCTGCATCCTGTCTAGGCCTTTTATCAGGAGGGGGATGGGAACCCTGATCAGAGTGATTAGGTCTTCGGGCATTTTGAGCATTTGTTTCTTAGGCATGGAGGCCTGTCCTGGAGAATGCTGTATTTGTTTCTTTGACTTTAAAGGAGGCTTAGACTTAGCTGAGGGTTTAATGCTTAACTGAGTAGGTCTGAAGACACCCTCTGTAGCTGTAGGTTGCTCAGCTACTCCAGATCCCTCTGAAAGGTTAGTCTTGGTAGGCTGAAGAACTTGTGCATGCGAAGGCCCAGCCATCTCCACGTGGGAGTCAGAGGTGGCTTGTGGCTCTACAGAAGTGGTCGTCAGGGGCTGCGAAGGTGCCTCGCTGAAAACCGGAGAACTGATGACTGGCCTAGAAGAGGCTTCGTCGTCAGTTTTGGGCCTCGGATGCCTATCCTTGTCTTTGCGCTTTTGTGTATTCCGGTCGTCGTAAGTTCTGACGGCATGGTATAATTGAATTTTCTACCAAAATAATGTTGGGCAAAATCAAACAGACGTTTAATAGTGAGCTTGTTAAACCTAGCACAAAACCGACAACCAGTGACGTTGTGGTCAGGGCCTAGGCATGGGATACAACAGGAATGGAAATCCTTATGAGGTATTTGCTTCCCACAAGAAATACAGTTATTAACTTTTACTGACATCTGTCTGAGGCAAGAAAAAGTTTCCCCAATGGGATACTTAGCTTTGTAGAAGACTTCGGTTCTGGATTCGGAATGAAAATCTCAGGAGACGGACGACCGGCACTTGCGAACTGCTTTTGCTTCGGGAACCGTGCGGCAAGAAAGACTTAAAAAAATGGCGTCGGCTGCATCTTATATACCCCTGTCGCACTGACGTCAGGGAGGAGGCAACAGCAACCGACGCCGGACCAAGACTTTGGAACTCAGGCCGACTGAGGAACCGCCTGACAGCAGAATAACCCAAGTGTAATGACTGCAGCAGTGTAACACGAACATCATAAGATATGACAATGATTACTCATTGGAGGTAAACTCTAAAAGAAAGGAATGTTTACCTACAATAAAAGAATTGAAGAATAGACTTAAAATCTTTTCTCAGATGAAGCAAAGACTTTCAACACCTTGGATGCAGCTATGTCTTTTTTAACATCTAACAAAATTTTTAATCAAACAGAAGAAATGGATTGGACTGGTTTTACCCTAAAATGCCAAGCAGATAGGAATGCATGGGAAAAAAGTAGACAAAAAAAAAGGAGAGAGTAAATACCAAGTAACTTTTAAATAATTAATTTACATATTTTTCCTTTTATGTTGTTGTTTGTCTTTTGTCTTTTCCCAGTAAGGGGTCGCCACAGCAAAACTCCGGTCTGCTAATGATTGGCAGTAGATTTTTATGAAATGCTGAGGTGCCAGCTCGACGCCCAACCTTCAATGAAGGCACGCCCATTTATGCACGCATGTCTTTCGAACGCTACCCAACCGCAGGGAGGACATGCAGACTCCACACAGAAGGCACTCCCAAGCCCAGCCGAGAATCGAATGGGAAAACCTCTTGCTGTGAGGTAACAACGCTACCGCCGCACCACCTCGGCTATACATATTTTTCCTTTTATACTACACACAAATTATCTAAAGGAAACCACACTTTAATAAGATGGCAAATCTACAAAGTTCCCTAAAATGTACAACAAAAATTATGCCTTTTAACTAAAAGACTACAATCTCAAGAGGAAAAAAAAGGAAAAATATTTTATTCTTGTTTATTAACTTTCTAGGTTACTAATGTAACAGCTTGGCAATGCTTGAACAGATCTGTATCAAACTAATATCTCTCAAAGCACAGTAAATAACAATAGCATAATACATGAAACAAAACAATGCTTTAATCTGATTACTCCTTTTGTTAGACTGTTTAGTGTCATAGTCTCAGACAAGTTAGTTTTGAAAAAGAAAGGGGGAAAAGGAGCTTAAAGAAAATGAAAACTTTTAACTAATACATCATACTGCATGTTTTTCTGTTCAGTGTAGTCAGAGTTATTTACAGCTTAAAATGCACTTAAATGAACATTTAAAATGTTTATTTGAACATACAGTTTACATATAGATTTCTTAATAAGTTTTAAACTTTAAGAAACAGAAGATATGTGATATGTGCCTGTTTTTAAATGTTTGTCTATGAAAGTTTCATGGCTTAACTGATTTAATTAATAGTACATGCTTAAACAGGAAAATATTTTTTTTCTTACGGAATGAACAAGGCTTATTAAAGTTAAAATAAAACTTGTCTCAGGTAAATGTAAACTTCATTCTAACTACAGAGACATGTTTGGGCTTTACAAACAGCCATTTAGAAGGAGGGAAAGCTCTCAAGCACTCCTCAAGTAAGGGGCATGTTTAGAAGTGCATTGCTTACTTGCTTGTTTCTCAGCTTCCGAAGGTCATGAGTTGAAAAGCTTGTTTTCTTGTTCCCAAGATTTTTTTTTCCATTTTTAATATATTTAGAAGCTGAAAATCCCCTTGTGACTGTGTGAGTGATTGGAAATGAAACTAAAATGCTTAGGCATGATGTAAGCACTGAGGTTAAAACTCAACAGTAAGCCATTAAAATTTCTCAGCTTCTTAAAGGGATATGTACCTAATAACATGTAAAACTGTACAATTTGAATAAAAGTAAAAGCAATGAGAGATTTATTAACAAGTAATTTAGTGAACTTATAAAAGAAACAGACTATATTTGATTTTAATGCAAACAGAAAGAAAATTGTAATTAAATCATATATAATAAAGAGATTGATGTGAAGCAGACTGTGCTACTACACAATATAATAACAGCTTCACTGGGTTTAATTAGAGAGATGGAACCTTATGCAATTTTACAAATCTGAACTGTTTTGCTGATTAGTTAGAATAATCTAAATGACAAATATTAATGGACAACTGTTGTATATTATAAGCAAACACAAAGTCATTGTAACTTGCATTATTTTAATATCAAATTAATATGGTTGCATTAAATGTTTTTTTCTTGGATTTAAAATCAAATTTTATGAAAAAATGTCATATGAATATATAAGACAAAGCAAGCTTCTTTCTGTTAGACAGAATGTTTAGATAATTGGATTGAGAAATTATTTTTGGAGGGGTGTTAGAGGGTATGCTTGAATGGCAAGTCTATTCAAAGCTGGGGCTTGTTTCCCCATAGGAGGGATAGTTTGTTTTTGTCTCCATCTTTAAGGTTTTATTATTTAATTCTTTTTTATTGGGTGTCTATGAGTTGTAACTACTTTGCTACATCAGATGAAAGTAAGTCATTCTCTTCAGTTAAATCTGTGTGCTTATTAGTTAAAATATATACACATGACTAGCAGTTTGAGTGGTAATAATTTAACTATGAAATGTATTCCCAGTAATGTAAATGGTCTGAATAATTGCAAGAGGGGAAGTCTCTTAAAATATGTGAAGATGTGCAATGCACAGATTTTTTGCAAGAAACGCACCTTATACAAGGTGACCGAAATAAAATAAATTGCAAGAAACACACCTTATACAAGGAGGCAGAAATAAAATGAACAGAAATAACTATACAGTTTTAGTAAGTTCACACTATAAAGAAGAGAAGAGTAGCAGTCTTATGGCAAAACTCAATCTTAAAGGCAAAAATTTTAAATACATATTATGACAATAGGGATGTTCTGTTTAGTAATGATACCCATAAATGGGAAGATATATACTCTAGTTAACGCTTACTGGATACCTGCATTAGGTGTCAAAGTAGCCAAGCAGCATTTAGAAGACATTGTACACCATGTTAAATGAGAAATAATCACAGCAGGAGACATTAATTGTATAATGAATGATGAGAGCAGTGAGGGTAGAAACACACAAAAGAAAACAGCAATTTCTAAGGTGTTATCTGATTTTACTGAAAGTTTTACTATCGTAGACATTAATGAATATGCTGATCCTAATACATTATTCTTTACACATTACTGTCATCAACATGGCACACATTCAAGAATAGAGTGTACATATCAAGAGATCTAACTACAAAGTTGGATAAAGTCAAAGTAATCATATGCCCATTGTCAGACCATAATGCAATTAACTTTTGATTTAGATTTAAATACAAAACAAAGAATAACTGTAAATAGAATTCCTTCATACATAACAAACTTAAAAGGTTTTAAGGAATTTTATGTTAAAGAGATACAAACATTTTTAGACATAAATCTTACTGTAGACGTGCCAGAGATATATATTAGGGACTCTTTGAAGTCATATTTATATGGTAAAGCAACATGGTTTAAAAACAAGAAAAGGCAATGGGACAAACACTTAACCAGAATTCCAAACAAGAATTGATACACTAAAGCTAGACATTCAGAAGGAAAAGAAGGAACAATTTAATAAGTGAATTAGATAACATGAATAAAAAATATTTAGAGATACATCATAAGACAATGATAAATTTACAGAAAATCAAACTATGTTCTTATTCATTGAACCCCAGAAATCAGAGAAGAACAGCAAACAGAACTAAAAAGATCATAAAAGCTAATCAAATAAAGGAAATACACATTCCACATACCAGAAAGAAGGGATACTAGAAGCATTTAAATTATACTTTCATACAGGAATGTTCATCTTGCAAACCTATATCTTGACTAAATGTTGATTATAAAATGATTATAGCAATACATTTAGCTAGGATCAAACAAATACTTCCATTATTAATAGACAAAGATCAAACTGGCTTTATAAATGACAGAAATACATATTATCACACAAACATAATTATATATTTAATTGATTGCATTAATCATACAAAAATAACATGAATAGTCAGTTTAGACAAACGGAGTCTTTGATTCTGTCCATGGGATTATCTATGGTCAGTTCTAGAAGAATATGGATTTTCTCAAGAATTCACACTATTAAATCACTTTATGACAAAGCTTTGACATATATATAAAGATTGGATCATGCTTTTCTAAATCTTTAGAAATTATTAAAGATACAAAAAAGGGATGCCCCTTGTCTCCATTATCTGCCTTAGTAATCAAACCTTTTTGCAAGTTATATTCTAATGGATAAGAATATTAAGGGTATACAAACTGACAATGGTCTGGAAATGAAGGTTCAGTTGTTTGCAGATGACATTTTGTTAATCTTAAAGGATAACACCTCTCTAAAAACTCTATTAAATTTTGTTGAACACTTTCAGAAACTCTTGGACCTTAAATTTAATGAAAATAAGAAGCAGATATTACTTATAAACTCTAATAAGAAAGACACAGATAAGGATTTTTTTTAAATATATAGTTGCTGACAAAATAAAATACGTAGGGGTTATATTAACAGATGAACTAGATAAGACAATAACAATACACTTCTATAAGTACCTCATGAAGAGGATCCTAGGCATTAAACACATGTCCTACATGGACAGACTCAAAATACTCCAGCTATTCTCTGTCTCATATCACCTACTTACAGGCGATCTCTGTTTGACTTACAAGGCCATGTCTGACCCAGCTCTATTAGAAATGCTACATCTAAAAAAAATCCCAATCCCTCCACAACACACACTCCAGAGACTACAACCTCATTACCACAATTAACAGAACATGCTGAAGAGACAGGTTCCTCACCCAGAGTCTGCTCATGCTCTGGAATAGACTTCCCATACATGTCAAGCAGAGCACCTCACTGACCCTCTTCAAGAGAAATCTTGATGAGTGGATGGGAAATAGAAAGTTCACCCCAGGGATCACTCCAGTGGGTCTACTTGATAGAGGCACTGAGAACTAATGTTGAGCCAGGGCACTTCTATGGGCTAGGCTTGTAAAGCCTCCAGTGCCATTAGCCTAGTATACACCTATGAACCTATAATAGTCTAAATAACAGTAAAATACTCAAAAATGGAATCATTTTTTTTACAATGGAGGACAGACATTATATAATTAAAATTATTATTTTTCCAAAAATAATATACTCCATACAAGCTTTTTTTATACCTCCTCCTAAATCTTACAAAAAATTAATTTATAAACTGATGCCAAACTTCCTATGGGATCAAAATAAACCCAGAATAGATCTGAATTATTGCTTAAATAACTGGGAAGCAGGAGGAATCAGTCTTCCAGATAGTGCATGCACTGTCATCTAACATAAAAGCAACATCATTATGGGTAAATAGGTTTATAGGTTCATACAAGGCTATCTGCCCTGGGGCAATTATAAGCCTAGCCCGATTCTGTATGGCTTATGCCACCCCTTGATTTAAGTATAATGTGCCCTTTTTAAGGTTTAGTTTACTGTGCGTCTGTCTAATAGTGACACGGGAGTAATCCCTGGGACAAACCTACGATCCCCCATCAACCTATCGAGATTCTTCTTGAAGAGATTCAGTGAGGTGCTCTGCCTCACATGAACTGGAATTCTATTCCAGAGCAAAGGGAGCCTCTAGGTTATGAACCTGTCCCTCCAGCAAGTTCTATTTATTTCTGTGCTAAGGTTCAAGTCCCTCGAGCGTGTGGCTCTAAGGGATTTAGATTTACTGAGGTGGAGCATGTCCATTAATTCTGGATTTGACATAGCTTTGTATGTCAGGCATAGATCGCCTCGAAGTAGGCGGTATGCAACTGAGTAGAGCTGGAGTTTTTTTAACCGAGCAGCATATGGCATCTGTTTGAGACCCTTGATCCTCTTGGTGAGATACTTTTAGGGTCTTTCTAATTGCTGCAGGTGTCGGGTAAGGTACATCCCAAAAGGGGCATTGTATTCTATGATGGGCCTGATGAGGGATGAATAAAGGGGCACAATTACCTCTCTTGATCTAGATGTGAAACCCTTCATGATGAGGTGGGCTATGTAGAAGGTCTTAATGCTTATTCTCAGTGGCGGCTGGTGACTTTAAATCACAGGGGGGCTGCTGGAGACAGCTGAATGGGTGGGGTCAAGGGGAGGGGGTGTGGTCAACCAGAAAGGGGAGGAGCTATGCACAAAACCACAAAAAACTAACTTTAATTAAATATGCTGCCCTGGGTGGCAAACCATCATTATGAAAGTCCAATCAAGACAAAAATAAGTGTAGAAGAATAAAAATATTTCAATGCATTGGCTGCATGACAGCTTACTTAATATCTAGATGGAAACAAAAGGTTGTGAGGCATGAAAAAATAAATTACTTTTTAAATACATTACTGAAATGCCAGTCAAAATCAAGTATAAGAAAAACCAGAAGCACTCAACTCAAACCACTTCTCCTTGCACTGCAGTCCTAATTATAATATATTCAGCTTTATTAAAGTACCAAGTAACATGCTGAAAGTAGAAATCTATGTGATGCCCGCACTTGTAAAAATGTTGCTTATCTAAAAAAGACCTGCTGCCTGACATCTTGTTTCATGGGGAAAACATGATAAAAGTAAAAAATGAAAAGCAAACAAGAAACAAGCTCAAGATACATTGCTTAAAGGATTACTGTACAGGTTATGGGCCACACATGATTGGCATTCTGTTTAGTTTATGGGTAAAGTCTGTAGAGATGACTGGAAGTCTCCAACAAGTGTAATGAGCTTTTTAAAATAATGGAATCCTGTCCTTTAATACCCAAGGCTTATACATTATCTAGTCAAGTATTCTCTGCATGGCAACAACAGAAAGACTTTCAATGTTGGCAATTCTTTAACAGTATGCTTATTAAAGCTTACTTGCATCTTACGATCTCAGACAAGCTTACCTTATGGTCATTAAAGCATTGCTACTTAAAAACACAGAGCAACAGGCACTTTGAGTAATAAGCATAAATCTGAGTAATAAGCATAAATCAACAGTACAAAAATATGACAGAAACCAGACCATTCTGCAAAATCAAGGACAGATGAAAAGCCACTGTAGTACTTATGCAGTGTGTCCTCCCCATCCAAGGTAGATACAACTACTCCTTGGCTTGCTTGGACACATCCAGAGTCACTACATGGGGGAGTGGGGTGCAACAAGCATGTCACAATTTGAAATCTCTCTGGCTGACTGTGATGGCCCTGACACATTTGTCATACCTCTCAACCTCAAGAGCAAGAAATCTGGACAAAGCCATACACAGAAGTGGGACAAAGGCCCAACAATAAGGACAACTTTTAAATATTGCTCTAATAAACTTAGAAAAATAATAGAATAGGTCTTGCATTAGTATGAATTTTCTGAAGGGTACAAAATCTGAAACTCAAATGTCTGTCATTTTCTAACTTCAGTCTTTAGTGATTTGTCACTAATTTGCCAAAAAACACAATTTTATGAAAAATGGACCAACAATGTGATGCAAAAATATAAAATAGACACACAATACAGCTGCTACCTGTCAAAGAAGGGACACTTTAATATTAGTACTGCTACCTTGAGCAGCTGACAAAATATAAAAGAATCTACATGCATTTCAAGTAATCTATAACCGTGATTATTACAGTTATTTCTTAATTGTAAACCCTCCATGTTTTCTTCCAAAATTGCTATTTTGCGGAGGGATTATTAGGGGGAAGAGCAACATTTTGAGCCAAAAATTGGGGACAGTTGAGAGGTTGGCTATGCCTAATTCTATAAAGCAATTTATTTGCATGTACCTCTCAACCTGTTAATGCAGTAAATCTGAACAAGGCCAAATATATTGGGGCACATATAAACAGTACTAAAATTGCTCTTGTATAAATTGAGACAGTTGATAGAACAGCTCTTACTTTAACATGCATTTTTCTGAAGGTTATGAAGTCTGAAACTTATTATTGAGTGACTTCTGGCAAATCATTTAGGAATTAAAACTACAAATTTTATGAACAACAAACCAAAAATAAGAAGCAAAAATCTATTCATTCTTTGAAAATCTGGACAGTTGGCAGGTATAGTTCAGCTGGGCCTGTCTGAGTTTGCTGCCCTTCCCCTGACAAAATAATGGTTGAATGGAGCCTCTGCAGCCATTCCAATGAACCATTATACTTGGCTATTTCACTCCATTTACCATAAACACTAATGTGCATACTGCTTTACTTCTATGATGAGTTGGACTTCATTTGAAAGTTTTATTTTGTATTTTACAGCACAAACACTAAGTCATCTGTTAAACAAAGCAATGCAGTCTCACAATGAAAACTTAGCATTAAAACTTCTCTGCCCTTGAAACTCACATTCATTGAAACAGCATTGAAACCCACATTCAAAGAAAATACATTTTGCCAGTGGCAGATAAAGATTAATTTTGGGCTGTTTTCGAATCATAGGCTCCTTGCATATGAAACATACATGTGCTCTTTGATACACCTTCCTCATTGTACTAAAATTATATTCCTTGTACAATACAGTACACTTGTTAGAGGGTGTTTTAAATTTGTTTTGAACATTTTTTCCAGTAAGCAATGAAACAAACCATATGCACCCATAATGGCAAAACTGCCCAGTTGAGAACATTTATCATAAAAAAGTCTACTCAGACTTCCACAGTCCACCATTATTAGTAAATATACACAATTCTACAGTCCACCATTATTAGTAAATATGCACAATTCTACAGTCCATTATCAGTAAATGTGCACAATCTCTGAAGTCAGTCATCTAAATAATTCCACATTAAAGAAATCTGTAACTAATGAAGCGGTTGCTGCTAGCAATCACCTTTATATTTCATGGTTTCATCGAAAAATAAAGTGTCTGTTGCCCCTCAGGAATAAATTGCCTATATTACATTAAAAAAATGATAAGCTAGTAATAATATTGCAAGAGGAAATGGATGGCAAACTGATAACGAACTCATAGTTAGTATCTTCACCAAGGAGAACATTCTCAGTACGGCAGCATCCACCCCTTGTGGGAGTAGAACCCACAGCCTTCTGCATCAAAAGCAAGTACACAACCTGTTGTGCTATACTATTAACTTGGCAAAGCACTAAACTTCTATTCCCCTGCAGCTCTCAGCTCCTTGTAAAATCTACTCAATACTCAACTGCATCTCAACTTTGCAGATCAAGAAAACTGGAAAAAGCCAAAATGTATTGGGGGGGGGGTCAAAAGCCCAAAAACAGGGACACATTAAACATTGCTTGTATAATCTTGGAAAGTTGCTAGAATAAAATGTTGTGTTGCCACCATATATTTTACTGCCAAGGTCCCTGAGCAAAAAACAGTCAGAGTAACATACCACTATGCCACATCAGCTGCTTTGTAAAAGAGAGGAAGACTGAAACTTAAATGGCTATCATTTAGTGAATTCAGTTCTCACCATAGCTGTCAACCTCTTAGTACAAAACACCTGGACAAACCCAGTAATGAGGGAATACAGCCCCATATTCAGTGAATTCAGTTCTTGCCATAGCTGTCAACCTTAGCACAAAAACCTGGACGAAGCCAATAATGGGGGAATACAGTCCCAAAAATAGGGACAAATTTAAAATATTCATCTTATAAACTTAGAAAATTGCTAAAGAAAAAGGTTGTGCTACTATGTATTCTGAAGAACATGAAGTTGGAAATTCAAATGCCGGTCAATTTTACTGCGGACAGAACAAAAACAATTTTCAGCAGAGACGCAGGGATTAATACTGCAGACACGTCTTTGTAAAATGGCAGGGCACCAGAGCAAATCCACACAAATACAGGGAGGAGATGCAGACAGAAGCCACCCCAACCAAGAATCAAACCAGAAAACCTATAGCTGTGAGGCAACAATACTACCACTGTACCATCAATTATGCAAGGAATTAAACATTCAGAAACCTGAAGTCTGAAATTCAAATGCCTGTCAATTTTACTGCGGACAGAACAAAAACAATTTTCAGCAGGGATTAAAACTGCAGACACATCTTTGTAAAATGGCAGGGCACCAGAGCAAATCCACACAAACACAGGCAGGAGATGCAGGCTCCACACAGAAGCCACCCCAACCAAGAATCAAACCAGAAAACCTATAGCTGTGAGGCAACAATACTACCACTGCACCATCAATTATGCGAGGAATTAAACATTCAGAAACCTGAAGTCTGAAATTCAAATGCCTGTCAATTTTACTGCGGACAGAACAAAAACAATTTTCAGCAGAGGAGGGGATTAAAACTGCAGACACGTCTTTGTAAAATGGCAAGGCACCAGAGCAAATCCACACAAACACAAGGAGGAGATGCAGACTCCACACAGAAGCCACCCCAACCAAGAAACAAACCAGAAAACCTATAGCGGTGAGGCAACAATACTACCACTGCACCATCAATTATGCAAGGAATTAAACATTCAGAAACCTGAAGTCTGAAATTCAAATGCCTGTCAATTTTACTGCGGACAGAACAAAAACAATTTTCAGCAGAGACGCAGGGATTAAAACTGCAGACACATCTTTGTAAAATGGCAGGGCACCAGAGCAAATCCACACAAACACAAGCAGGAGATGCAGACTCCACACAGAAGCCACCCCAACCAAGAATCAAACCAGAAAACCTATAGCTGTGAGGCAACAATACTACCACTGCACCATCAATTATGCGAGGAATTAAACATTCAGAAACCTGAAGTCTGAAATTCAAATGCCTGTCAATTTTACTGCGGACAGAACAAAAACAATTTTCAGCAGAGACGAGGATTAAAACTGCAGACACGTCTTTGTAAAATGGCAGGGCACCAGAGCAAATCCACACAAACACAGGGAGGAGATGCAGACTCCACACAGAAGCCACCGCAACCAAGAATCAAACCAGAAAACCTATAGCTGTGAGGCAACAATACTACCACTGCACCATCAATTATGCAAGGAATTAAACATTCAGAAACCTGAAGTCTGAAATTCAAATGCCTGTCAATTTTACTGCGGACAGAACAAAAACAATTTTCAGCAGAGACGCAGGGATTAAAACTGCAGACACGTCTTTGTAAAATGGCAGGGCACCACAGCAAATCTACACAAACACAGGGAGGAGAGATGCAGACTCCACACAGAAGCCACCCCAACCAAGAATCAAACCAGAAAACCTATAGCTGTGAGGCAACAATACTACCACTGCACCATCAATTATGCAAGGAACTAAACATTCAGAAACCTGAAGTCTGAAATTCAAATGCCTGTCAATTTTACTGCGGACAGAACAAAACCAATTTTCAGCAGAGATTAAAACCACAGACACGTCTTTGTAAAATGGCAGGGCACCAGAGCAAATCCACACAAACACATGGAGGAGATGCAGACTCCACACAGAAGCCACCCCAACCAAGAATCAAACCAGAAAACCTATAGCTGTGAGGCAACAATACTACCACTGCACCATCAAATATACAAGGAATTAAACATTCAGAAACCCTTAAGTCTGAAATTCAAATGCCTGTCAATTTTATTTAACATTTTTTAATCAGGACAGTCTGACTTGGAACAAATAAACAATTTTCAGCAGAGGCCCAGGAAGAAATAATGCAGACATGTCTTTGTAACATGGGAGGACACAAAAGCAAACCCACACAAACACAGGGAGAAGATACAGACCCCACAAAGAAGGAACCCCAGCCAAGAATCAAACCCAAGAACCTGCAGCTGTGAGGCAACAATGCTACTACTACACCATCAAATATCAAGCATTGCAGCATTTACAAACCACAGATATTATGAGGAACAGATCAGATCGAATATGAGACAAAAATCTGCAATTTTTTTCAAATGGTGGTGGGTAGGGAACTCAAGTCTTTAACACCTGCATACAGGGTACAGGGTTCAAGCCTGAGGTATTCCCTACCACACCACCATAAGCACCTGGGGCATTTACACACACACACACACACACACACACACACACTCCAGTAAAGCATAAGCACCATACACAAACTCCAGTAAAGCATAAGCACCATACACAAACTCCAATAAAGCATAAGCACCATACACACACAATCCAGTATAAACATTGTAAAATAAAGGTAAAAAGCACCATACACTTACCTGAATATATCCAGCTAATGTACATCCTTCCCGTGCAATACTCCAAAGACCCACGAGATCCCAATGCTCCTTCCCGATGACGAGACTGTCCTGACTGCTGCTCTTGCAGTCCGGACGCGACCCATAATCCTAGCGAGTCTGTGCACTTTAAAAGTGCACAGACGTCTCCTTGTGTCCCCGTATGGGGACTGCCTTGAGCATGTGCATAGACCGACAGTAGTCGGGACTACTGCGTGTCCGCGAAATTTCAAAAAATAATTTTTTTTTTATTTTGAGGGGGCTGCAGTCCGGCAGCCCGATGCCACGAGCCGCCCCTGCTTATTCTGCCAGATGGAAACACGTACATGAAAACATATGGCTAAAATCAGGTCTCACATTACCATCACAATATACTGAGTTGGTATCAAATAATTTTCTTTGAATGATGAAAGAACATTTTACAGAAAACAAACATAAGCACATTAGTGCTAAGTTTATAAAAACATATTAAAAGGATATAAAACCCTTATGAATAGGAATTCCAACACACAAGTTTGGTCATTCTTGCTCTATCCTATTGCATGCACACAAAATAACATTAAAACTTTTGATATAGATATAATCAAGATTCTTAGAAATCATGAACTGACTTATTGGCATCAGTTACTAGATTCTGGAAAAGTTTTAACAATGGAACAAATAAGAAACAAATTTCATTTAGGTAATGATCTATCGGTAAGTATACAGGATATTAGACAGTATATCTTAAACAGAATAGAGACAATGCAATTAATCAGACAAAATATACCTAAATTTATAGAACACTTGGTGTTTTCAACAACAGAAGCTGTTTGTTCATGGAAAAGGTTATTTATCAAACATCTATAAAATAATTAAGAAAATGAAATTATATCATACAGAGAATTGCTCAGACTACTATAAAACAATAATCAAATGCCAAATGACATACATTAATACTTCTCTCCACAAAGCAAACATCTATTTCATTGCAGTGGAAACTGTTCACATGGAAATGTATTCATAGGTCCTTTATAACACTACATAAAATGAAATAATGCTTAAACAAAATATAGTATGTTGGAAATGTGAAAGGAACTTGACAGCAAATTGGAGGCATATGTTTTATGATTGTCATTTACATAAACCATTTTGGGATAAAGTTAATTTTTTTCTTGCAAATTTTTTTAATAAGTTCCGTTTGTCTAAATCTTTGATTTTGTTTAATGCTGCCATACCCCAATGTGTTCCTAGAACAAAGTTTTCACTTTTATAGACACTACTGGCTATAGCAAGCAAAACCATTACTACAAATTGGAAAAGTGAGACCTCACCCACATTTAAAGATTACAGAACCATCATATTGAATGTATCATGAATGGAAATGAGAACCATTAGAATGAGAACAAAGAATCACATGTTACTACAGCTCATGGAAGAAAGTGAATGAAAAATGGAGAGAGATTACTGTAATACCTCATGAAATTAAGTTTTAAATGTAAAAATATGTAATATCTTTTAAACTTAGACACCTTTGTAAATAGTTTTAAATGTTGTAGTTGTTAACTGTATATAGTTGCTAAGCTGTGTAAATTATGTTTTACATTGCAAACTTATGAAATTACATTCATTTTGTAAGATCAATAAAAACATTAAAGCAAAAAAAAAAGTCTGTGTGTCAGTCCCTTCTCCCAACCTCTCTTTCTGCATGGAAACTCTCTCCTCCTTTTTCCCTTCCATATTTTATTTCTTTCTCAGTTTCGTCTTCACCTTCTTTATCATTTAACATTTTTCCATTTACATACATTATACACCACATATATTTTCTTTCTTTACAACTATCATTTATTTATTATTTATTTTCCATTTGTTAACTGGATTAGTCTGGCTGGGCAGATGCCCTTTTTCAGAAGAGACCTGAGGAGAAAAGCTCTATATACAATATTATGTTTGTTACAATGAAATACAAATGTAAGCAAATATACCAGGAATAATATGATTCATCTAGTACAGACCATGAAACAGACAAACAATCTTAAAAATACATGGATTGAAATGATGTACAGTATCATATTAAAGAGGGAAGGATCATCAGTCCAACCTTACATAAATTGCTGTATTCCTGCCTTCCCTTAAATCTCACTCCTCTTCCTCCTGAACATTATTCTGCAATTACTTTACGAATATGATATTCTGTATGCTTATTATTCTCTGTAAGGATTTGCATTACAGTCCTCTTCTGTATCCCCCCCCCACTTCATCATCCATTTGCATTTTGAATTTTAACCTAATGCTTGTTTATGTATATGAGCCTTGACTGTGCAGTCATAAAATATCCCTTCAAATTGGGTGATTTTATACCATTTATTTTGGAAGGATCAACTTATCCTACTTAACTCTTACTGTCTTCCCCTCCCAGATAAATTCTTTCAAATCTTAATTACTGTCCATAACTTCTTCTTTGGTTGATAAAAATACACCTGATCTGTATATAAAAGGGACTAAAAACATTTTCACTGCTTGTATCAAAAGACCAAATCTATTGGGCTTTAAACCCATACCAATTGCAAAACTGTCATTTGTTTGTATATATTCTCACAGTAGGGTTTTTCTTTTTAAAACAGTTTTACTTGCAGTTTGTTGCTGCTCTCCTTTTTTACATGCTGTCAATATTGCTTATGTTTTAACTACTGGATTCTCTAATACAAGAAAAATAAACTCCTCTTCAGTTTGTTGATGCTTATCTCTTTTTATATCACTACTGTGTAAGTTTTAACAGGTCTATGTTACATTATCAAATGATTAAAAGAGGGAACACTCTTTCACTGAACTTGAAAGGTCGACACCACTAAACAACGAAGACATAGAACAGTGATTTTTTTCTCAGGGAAAAAAATAACTGCTCCACAAAAAAAAAAAAAAAAAATTCAAACACAACAAAGTGGGGGGCTTCACCCTCCCCACCTCCCAATGTGGGGGGGGGTGCCCCCCACACCCCCCTACTAAAATATACCAACTCTGAGATCACATCATAGTAGAGGAAATGGCAAAGTCTCTGGGGGAAAAAAATCAATGTTCTGTGTCTTCGCTGTTTAGTGCTGTCGACTTTTACAGTTCGACGAAAGAGAGTTCATTCTTTTCATTGTTCAATAACATAACATAGACCCATTTTAACTGCTGAATTCTCTGCTGCCATATCACCTGTTTCCTTCTCTTATGATGATGGTACACTTATCTGTCATCTTACCTCTTGAAGTAGCAGACCTGTCACTTAGATCATCCTGCTTTATTTTTAAGAGAGCATCGTGTGCAGCCCTCATGACACCAGTTCTGTTACCTGAATCACTCCAGTGGATGGACTCATTTCATTCTCCACTGAAACAGATAAATGCTGCTCATTTGCATCATCCATCACACGAGAATCTTTATCTCCGTTCTGATACTCTAATTTGTTTTTATTCATATCCTTTTTTTCCACATCCACATTCTCCATAGCTTTGCTCCTCCTCCTCCTCCTTTGTGATGCTGCTTCACGTAGGCATCTTTCTTGCTGCTATAAAATCCGTTTGTCACCATCTAGCAGCTGCAAAGAGTAGTTCCTTATTGAAAAACATTACTTCTATACATTATTTACATAATCGGTATTGTACACATCATTTACAATGATTTACATCTTTATACAAGACAATGTTATGTTATTAAGCACTTCCTTCACCCTTTTTCAAAGCCAATAGTGTATTTTCTTCAGAATTTCTGCTAATTTCCATTTTCCATTAAATTTAACTTTATTAAATCTTTCCATCCATAAAATATAAAATATTCCATCAGTTTTCTTCACTTCTTTTTGGCTCATCATAATACCCACATTCCAAAATATCCATGTTTACATGTCTACCTTTTCCAAACCTTTCAACGTTTTATTTATTTATTATTTTTACATATTTCTTCCCATAACTTCTTTACTCCAGCACATTAAAAAAATGTTTTGTTGTTTCAGGTTCTCCATAATAAACACATATCCTTTCTTGTTTTCTTTTATAGGGCATGTTAGTCTTTTCAGGTAGTTTATCTATTGATAATCTCCACAGAAAATCTTTGTATTCATATTTTTACACCACATGAATCTCATTTTAATAGCTTTCTTCTTCATCTCTAAATGTTTCCAACATAAAACAGTGTTATTTCACAATATTTAAATACCATCCTTTCCTATTTTTTCAACTATATTCACTTTTAACTTCCATAAGAATATTTTGATATTTTTTATATCTTCATTCATGTATTTTTTCTTTTCCATTTTCCCCAAAAACATTTATATTTATCATACAAAATGTGTTCTGTCAAATTCTTATTATCTAACATATTAAGGCTTTGTACAGGTTTAATGAAGCTGTATGAACAATAGGGTTTATTAATACCAATCCTCCTCATCCTTCCTATACATACAAAATTTCCCTTTTTACTGGATTTAGTCTAGATCCCCATATGAATGATTATATTGTAGACATATCTTTTTCATAAATGGTTGGTATCATATACATACTTGCTACATATACTAACTTGCCTAGTAAAATAGAGTTTATCAGATATACTTTTATTCTTGTATGATAGCTTATATGACTTCCAGAATATGCATATGTCTAATTTCCTGAATCATTTTCTCCCATTATATTTTAATATACTCAGTTTTTCCAAATACTGTTACTAATATATCTATATTCTCTATTAAACTGTGTATCTCCTATATTTCCCATCAATCCAAAACCTTTATATGTATCCTTATTTAGACATAAAACAATGGTCTTTAACTCTTTCATTAACTTTTTAATTGTCTTGTCCATCCCGTCTTTATTTTTAGTGATTAATACTTCTTCTTCTTTCAGCTTTTCCCAGTTAGGGGTCACCACAGTAGATCATCTGTCTGCTCATGATTGGCAGTGGAGTTTTACAGTGTCGAGTTGCCAGCCCAGCGCCCAACCTTCCACAGAAAGATCACACATGCACACACTCACACCTAGGGCCAATTTAGAGTGTCCAATCCACCTACTGCATGTCTTTGGGATGTGGGAGGAAACCGGAGCACACGGAGGAAACCCATGTGACCACAGCAAGGACATGCAGACTCCGCACAGAAGGCACCCCAGCCGAGAATCAAATCGGAGAATCTCTTGCTGTGAGGCAAGAACGCTAACCGCTGCACCACTGTGGCCACCCCATTTTTAGTGATTAATACTACATTTGCATATATAAGTAGTATTGGTAGTCCCGTTATCTTGTATCCTGCTGTATTTCATTTTCTATTGATTTTTATTTACAATTACATTCATAACTAAAGCAAATATACTGCTTGCTGGACCATCCCTGTTTTATTCCACATCCTATTTTGATTTCTTCATTTAGCCATCCATTTAACATTATTCTTATATTTTTTTCATGCATGGACTTAATTACTTTAATTATTCTATCACTTATGTTATAAGGCCCTAGTAGATCCCATAAAGCTTCATACTGTATTTTATCAAACACCTTACTTGGATCTCCTACCATAATTTTTGCTTCTACCTTTTTATTTGCAATATTGTCTATTACTTCTTTTACTATTAATAGTAATTCTTGACTTCTTTTCCCTTTTCTACCAACCTACTAAGCAACTTATCTACTTCATTTGTTAGTCTTTTAGTTATTATTCTCATAAATATCTTATAATCTGTATTATTCAGTACTATTGGTCTCCAGTTTTATATAATCTTTATCTCCTTTTTTTCCATACAAGTTTCATGATTCCCATACATATATGCTTATGTACTATTCCTTTCCTTAACCATTCATTTAGTACCTCCACAAAAAAGGATTTTTTGCCAATTTTCCCTATAATTGCATAAATGATATTCGATACCATCCGATCCTGTAGCTGTATCCATATTAATATATTTTAATGTTTCATTTAGCTCTTTCAGATTCACATTTTTCTAGATTCTCTTTATCTTCTTCACTTAGTTTATACATTTTGCTTTATTTTCATTTTTTTTACACAGTTCGATTTTACGTTCTTTTTAATCATCTCAAATATTCAATCTTGTGTTATTAACTTTTCTCCTTATTATACTTTAATTCTCTTATTTTGTTCTGTCTTACTAATTTATTCAAGTAAGATGTTGCTACTTTTCTTCTTTGTAAACATCATCTTTGTTTATATATCAGTCTTTTCATCTTTTCTTGGTTTATATGCGATACTAAGAAATAGTTAATTTCCATTTTAATTTCTCCTGTAGGTCCAATGTTTATCTCATATGTATAAAGTTCCACTTTTCATTATTTCATGTATCATTTTAATATCATTACTATTTTTACTTTTCTATTCTTAAATTGCAATTAAACCCCCCCACACACACTATTATATCCATAATAACACCTATATAATTTAGATTTTTTTAAACAATTTTTGTAACATATGCATATAAAGCAATAATTATATAAACCTGTGTTTTCCATCTTGTGTAATATTGTTAATCATCCTAATTTGACTATCATAAAGTCTAAGCTTTTGATATTTTCTTTACATAATATACCTGTACCTGAACAAGTGTCCTTTTCCATATTCCAGATAACTGTCCCATCCCATAGAATTTCAGTTTCTAATCTTTCTTCTTCTGTCAGAATCCAAGTATCTTCTAATATAATATGCATGTCCATTAAAGCACACTGTTCCAAAATACCTATTCTGATATTCTTTATACTATTCACATTTAAAGATATATGCAGCTTTTAAATGATGTCAACGTTGTTCCTATCTCATCCTTTACCATTTTTATTGTCTTTCACAATTATATGTTTAAATTTTCTTTTCTTCACCTTTACCCTTTTCCTTATGGAATTTTTCTTTCCTCTCACTACTTGCCAATTTATGTATTCTTCTTCACTCATATCGAGCATATCTTCTTCGTTTACCACATTCGCTAATCAAGTAATTATCTTTTCCACAAAAACGCATGTTTTAGGTTAGCCTTAACAAATCCTATATTACCATTCACATCACACTATACAGGAATATGTACAAAATTATCACACTGCATTTTCAAAACAATCCCACATTTCCAACACTCAGTCGATAAACCTCTTACATCATACATTTTTGTTGTGTCCATCACATCTTCGCATATTGTTTTTAAATGTTATTTCATCTTTTTCAACTTCCATTCTAAACAGTATCATCACTCTTTTTTGTCTATCTATGAAATACCTGTATCCAACGATTAGCTTTTTTTCTCATATTTTTCTAAGAAAGTTTCCCTATGCTGTCCTGATTAAAAAATATATCACAGTACATTTATCTGTTGATAAGAATAAAAGCTCTTACCTCCTTGGGTGAAACACTCAATGGTGCAACTATAATGTCCCATAATTCGTACCTGTCCAGTCCCATTTCTTTCTTACTGCTTATACTTATTACATATTTCTTTATTTCCTTTATCTCTTCACTACTTCTTTCTCTCTTTTTACTGTGTGCATGATTTCATTTTTGTTGTGTGCTCTACAACCTCTTCCTCTTGTATTTTCTCCACGATTTCATCCCATGATGCTGCCAGTTGACTCTCCGGTTCACTTTGGTTGATCATTTCTTTTAAACATCCTGCAAGCCTCTGGATTGAAGGGTTGTAATAATATATTCCTGATGACTCTCTTCTTCTCTCTCAAATAGATTTTCATGTAATAAGACTTTTGAATCTAGAACTGCTCCAGCATTTTTATTTAATGCTCTATTCTGCTCTGATATAAACATTCTCCATTTCTTCCATTTCATTTAGCTGCCTCTCATGTAAAGGCTCAACCATCTCCATGCTCATTTCTTCCTTTTCCTTACTTAGATTTTGGTCATTCACACTCTCCATACTTCCTCCTGTTTTTCCAGGCTGCCTATGTGCCTGGAACGGAAACATGAAGTAGGACATACCACCATCAGTAGCATCCCAGTATGCTAATGAGTAGGGGAAGTTCCCAGATGCTTGAGGTAATTTTTTTGGAGGGGAAGGGGGGGGTCACAACAAAGTTTACTCTGTTTGACTTGCTATATAAATGTAAATTTAGCATTTTAGTAATTTAGTCAGGGTTATATGTTGCCATAAGCCAAAGCAAATACCACATAGACTCGAATGGTGATACTCAAACTTTAATGCAAACATACAAACTTAAAACAACTAAAAATATAAAACTAATGGACAATTGCTTTCGGAATAACACCTTTTTCAGATCACGATTAGCATAGACTTCATATCCTCTCCATCTGGGGTATTTCCTTCAGTTTATATGTTGGCATATGTTAGTTGTGCATTTTCTTTATGTTCTTTATTTACTAATTGGGGTTCTTATAATGGGTCCATTTTGCCAGAAATATAATTTTCATGTTTTATTTTTACCTTTTATTCTTTTTTTAATTTCTTTTTTGCTTAAAAAATATAACATTGCATATCTATGTGGTTGATTAAGATGGGCAGCGTTATTTTGGGGAGGGTGGTGTGTGTGTGTGTGTGTGTGTGTGTATATATATATATATATATATATATATATATATATATATATATATATATATATATATATATATATATATATATATATATATACGTGCATGCTCACTCAAGTCCAGAGTATGTGCAGTTTCCGTTTTTTTTTTAATTCTGTATTGAATTAGGTGGTAGTATCCTGTATTAAATTTATTTTTTTACATTTTTTAAATTGACAGTGCAGAAATAAAGGTGATAAATGCTTAATGATATAGGCAGAACTGAAGTAAACAAACATCTACAGTTCTCAACAGGCACATTTTTAACACTATTGAAAATATCTACATGCAAATGTTAAGTGACACAAAGCAACTCTATGACTAGTTTACTTGAACTGCATTCTGTCTTCGATCAGACAACAAATCACTGATAAGAGGGGTGGGGGTCCATCACAGTACTTACTGTGACCTTGTTTGTTCAATAATTACTTCACTAACCTACAGACATTTGTTCAGTATTTACATCTCTGACTTACAGACTAAAAGCCAAGACCTATGGCTTATCATCTGCATATGACTGCAAACTGGGAGTCATTGTCAAAGCCACCTCTGATGCAGAAACCCTCCATCAGGAATGTACATTTATAAATGCCTGGTGTATTTAAAATGGGTTTAAATTAAATGATAAAAAAACAACATTGTCACACAAACCATCCCCCAGCATGCAGCATTGACAATACCTCAATTCAAAATGAAAATGTAATTAGATATCTGGGAACCTGGGTTGATATGCATCTAGTTTTCACCCACCACACATTACCAGAACATTCCCAAATCTCAATTTCTTTGGATGAAGCATATCTGCTCACATCCAGCCACTTATGAACATTTCATTCAGGACCTGACCATGAGGTTTAAAAATAGGGGTTACAAAACTGGGGATATACTCACTGCCAGTAACTGGGTTTCAGGATTAGACAGAAAGGACCTTTTGAAATACAAAGATAAAACACAGAAGGGTGATACGGTGATTTGGTTTGTAACCACCTATGGGAGAAATACCAACTTGTTATTGGATAGCATCCAAAGACATTGGAATATCTTCCTAGCAGACAATAGGATATCAGAGTTTCTTCAGGACAGATGTTCTTTTTCCTTTCATAGAGGAAAGACCCTTGGATCTCATTTTAATCACTTCAAACATGGCTTTAAATACACACCGGATCCCATTCAGAGAACTATGACAGGTGATTTACTTTTTGGTTGTGTCCCTTGTGGTCACTGCACACACTGCCATAGGTTGATGAAATCTAAACAATTCACTAGCAGGAATACAGGGATTGTGTATGACATCAGGCTGTATGCCAATTGTGGAACCGATTGAGTGATTTATCTTGCGACATGCACCTGCTCTGCCTTTTATATAGGACAAACCTCTAGACCTTTGAGACTATGGATATCCAAACATTGTAGTGACATCAGGAAAAAAAAAACAGTAATGATTTGTATAAACATTCCATTGCACACAAGAATGCTAATTTTAGATTTATTATTATAGACAGGATTGTGGGGAATCGAAAGTACAGTTGTGTATGTACACTTACCATAAATGTAGATGTTCGAGTGTTTTCACTGTTGCAGTCATCACATTTGGGTTATCCCTGCCAGGGTAGCCTTTAGCCAGCCTGAATACCAGAGACTTAGTATTCTGCATCAGTTGCTGTCGCTTCAGGACTGACATCCGGTCGTCAATGATATAAAGGAAGGCATCAAATGCCATTTCATCAGTTTTTCTTGCCCTAACCTGTCAGGAGTTCCAAAAGTAGGAGGCCAGGCTCTGGTGGTAGAACCCCATCAGTGGAAAATAAATACCAATGTGTCCCTTGCAAGGAAAGGAGAACAACAAGGAAAAAAGGAAGAAAAAGAGAAAAGGGGATCGAGGGAGGGAAACCAGGACTGCAACAGTGAATACACTCGAACATCTACATTTATGATAACTGTACACAACTGTACTGTGTTCTTCATGTTTCACTGTTGCAGTCATCACATTTGGGTAGATTCCCAAAGCTGAGGGAATGGGTGGAGGCAGTCCTGGAAGCTAGGGACTGGCTAGCATGCCCTGCAAGACTGCAGAGGCAAACCCTGCCCTGGATTTGGAGATGAGAGGCAGGTGGTAATGCTTGGTAAAAGTATGAACAGAAGTTCAGGTGGCAGCCTCCAGGATATCCCTAGTGGGGGCTCCTCTGAGGAAAGCTGCAGAGGTGGAGGCTGCTCTGGTGGAGTGTGTCCTGACCCCCTTGTTGGGAGGCTTGCCATGCTGTTTGTAGCACAAATGGATGCAGTATGCTATTTGGAAATGGTTTGCTTGGAGATGGTTTTGCCTTCTGCCCCTGAAGCAAAGTTAACCAGCAATTGATCAGACTTTCTGAAGGGTTTAGCCCTCTCCAGATAGTATCTGAGCTGTCTGTGCACATCTAGAGAGTGCAGAATCCATTCCTCCTTGTTTTGGGAGTTAGGAAAGAAGGTGGGTAAATGGATGGATTGGTTGAGAGCCACACTGGACACCACCTTGGGCATGAAGGATGGATTAGTTCTGAGGGATACCCTGTCTGCATGGAAGATGAAGAAGGGTTCCACAGCCATGAGTGCTTGCAGCTCAGAGACTCTTCTGGCTGAAGTCATGGCCAGGAGGAAGGCCGTCTTCCAGGAGAGAAATATTAGTTCTGTAGAAGAAGCTGGTTTGAAAGGGGGCAGGATGAGCTTTTCCAAGACAAAGTTAAGGTCCCAAGCTGGTGTTGGTGCCCTTTTGTGGGGCCTCAAGTTGCTAGCCCCTCTGAGGAACTATTTAATCAGAGGGTGTGAAAAAAGAGACTGCTCAGTGGGAAAATGAGCAGAAATAGCAGAGGCATGAATTTTTATAGAGAAGAAATAGAGACCACTGTGTAATATGTCAGCTAAGTAATCCAGGATGAGAGGGATGGAGGGCTTTGATGTATTGGCCCCCTTAGCCTGGATCCAGGTACAGAACCTTTTCATTTATCTGCATAAGACTTTCTGGTGCTAGGGTGTCTGGCCTCTTGGAGAACATCCAGAACCTGTTTACTGAGGGTGGCAGATTGGTCAGGGGTTAGGGTATAAGCCAAACTGCCAAATTGAGTGTCTACAATTGGGATGCATGAATTCCCCTTCCGTATGGGTTAGAAGGTTTGGAATCTGAGGAAGATTCCATGGAGGGACAGGCTGCAAAGCAAGGGATACCAGTGCTGCCTGGGCCAATCTGGAACTATGAAAATGGTCCTTGTTTTTTTCTCCCTTATTTTGAGCAGTACCCTGGAAAAGAGAGGTAGAGGAGGAAAGGATTAGACCGAGAGGTTTACCCAGGGGAAGGACAGGGCATCCACTTTCCAAGCCATGTTTTGATGCTGTCTGGTGCAGAATTTGCTGAGCAGATGGTTGGTGTGGGAGGCAAAGAGGTTGACCTGCGGGGTTCCCCATTTCTGGGTTATGAGGAAGAAGCTGTTTATGTTGAAATGCCACTTGTGGGGGTCCAAGAGCTTTCTGCTTAATTGGTCTGACAGGGAGTTGAGAGGGCCTGGGAGGTATTGTGCTAACAGGTGCACTTGCATGGAAGAGGCTGTGAACCAACGGGTCATGGCTAGCCTGCACAGCAGACAGGAGCGAGTCCCTCCCTGCTTGTTGATGCACCACATCACAGTGGTGTTGTCTGTTTTGATCAGAACCACCCCTGGAGAGAGAAGGGTTTGAAAGCTATCAAGGCCTGCTGCACAGTCATCATCTCTTTTTGACTGATGTGTAGGGGGAGTTGCTGGGGGGTCCATTGGCCCTGCATGCACCTGCTGTCCAGGTGTGCTCCCCAAGCATAGTCTGATGCATCTGTGGTGAGGATCTAGGCAGCAGGGTATGGGAGAAGGGCAGTCCCTTGTTGTGGGAGCAGGCTGTTACCCACCAAAAAAATTCCTTTCTCAGGCAAGGAATAATAGGCAGAAGACTTTGCAGATCTTGAGAGTGTTGACACCAAAGGCTCTTTAGGTACCATTGCCGTTTCCTCGTATGCAATCTGGCATATGGAATGAGGAGAATGCAAGAGGCCATGAACCCCAGGGCTTGCAGGATTTTCCTTGCAGAAAGCTGTAGCCTGGTGGCCAGATGAAAGAAGCAAGCTGATAGGAAAATTTGTTTCTCTGGTGTAAGGCATGCCATCTGGGATGCTATGTCCAGGAAGATTATCCTTTTGGTGGGTACCTGTTTGGATTTCTTTTCATTGATTGTATACCCTAGGGAGGTTAGTAGGTCCTTTACAAAGGTCAGGTCTTTGAGCAGCTTTTCCTGGCTGTCTGCCTGAATAAGGGAGTCATCTAAGTAGGAGTAAATTTGAATATTCTTTGTCTGCAAAAGGCAATGGCTGGAGCCAGGCATTTTGTGAAAACTCTAGGAGCAGTAGATAAGCCAAAGAGAAGTGCAGAGAACTGAAAGTGTTGAGATCCTGCCCTGAAGCCGAGATATTTTCTGCAGGACTCCCTGATAGGAATGTGAAGGTAGGCCTCTTAAGTCCAGGGTGGCTACCCAAGCGTCTTGGAGAGCATGGGTAGCAGCTGCTTGAGGGTGAGCATTTTGAATTTTGGGATCATCAGGAAGGTGTTTAGAATGGATAGATTGAGGATGGGGAAACAGGTGCCCCCTTTTCTGGGCACCAGAAAAAGTCTGGAGTAGAAGCCTTGGCTTATCTGCTCTGCAGGAACGTGCTCTACTGCCCCCAAGGAGAGCAGGGAATGGATTTGCTTTTGAGCCTCTGCCCACTAATTTGGTGGTAGATCTGGGAACCCTTTTGGGGTTGGAAGGGTGTGGAAGGAGAATATGTACCCCTGAGACACAATGTTCAGAACCCATTGGTCCTTGGTAATGATGGCCTAGATACTTGAGTGAAAGGAGAGTTTTCCTCCTAGGGGGTATGTGAAGGTGGGCAGAGGTGAGGTCAGGAGGGGGAGAGTCATTGTGAGTTCTTACCATAAGGGAATGGCTTAGAACTCCCTGGTTTTGAAGTGGAGGTATCCACTGCTTAGATCTCTGTGACCCCTGAGGCTGCTGTCTGGGGGGGGGGGTCTGTTTCCACGGGGCCTAGGCTGGCTCTGTCTACTCGGAGCAGGAAAGAACCAGTGCTTGGAGGGAAAATGCCTGCTGAACCTAGGGGGCTGGACCTGTAAGAAGTCTTTAACAGTCTGCACAGATTTTGCTTTTTCTTCCATCTTTTTTAAGTCCTATTCTGCTTTAGTACCAAATAAGTTATCTTTGTGCAAGGGTGCATCCAACAATTTTGATTTGACATGGTCTGGCAGGGGCTGTTCCTTAAGCCATGCATGTCTTCTAAAGACAGATCCAGTGACTGCTGCCCTGCAAGTAGCTTCTAGGGTATCAAAACCACAGTGCAAAGTGTGTTTAGTTACTTGACCAGCAGAATGCATTAAATCCTGTAAATCTTTACATTCTGCCCATGCAGGAAAGGAGGAAATTCTTTGTTTAAGTAGTTCCAAGGTATGTTTGCTGATACTTAAGCATATGGAACTGACAATTTAGTGCCCTGATTTCAAGAGTAGCTGAGGTGTATACTTTTTTACCCCATCTGTCCAGTGCTTGGGAATCCTTGTCTGAGGGGGTAGGATTCTTAGCTGAGGTTGCTTTAATCCCTTTAGGCCCTTGAGTAATGACCTCAGGGTCAGCTGTTGGATTTTTAAAAAGACATTTGTGTGAGTCAGGGACTCTGTAGTACCTTGTCAGGTTTTTTGGGAGCAGGAGGAAGGGCATCTGGAGTCAAGATGGATTCAAGGACGACATCATCCACCACATCTAGGACTGGGGATAGCTAAGGGCCTGTGTTGTGGAAGGTCTAGGAACTCTCTGAGTCTGTTTTTAGACTGTGGGTAGTCTTGACTCTCCAATTGGAAATGCTCCCTTAAAGTATGCAGGGTTTCCCCAAAGGAGAAATGGATTCCACTGCATCAGAATCCTCATACGTGGAGAGGGGCTGCATGTCTTCATAGTCAGATGCATTGGATTCATCTGACTCTTGTACAGACAAAACTACTAGAGACAGATCTCTCTTCCCTTTTGAGGGAGTGGCTTGGCTTCCCCTAATCAGCATCATAAAGTCTTCTGCCATTTTAAGCATTTGAGATTGAGACAAGGGACCAGGTGCCTGTGAATGGGTAGTCAGTTTCTTGGGTGTGGCTCCCAGCTTGCACTCATCTGCAAACTTGGTCAGACAGAGTCCCTCTTTGTTGGCCTGGACTTCTGAGAAGTAGATGCCAAACAGGAGATGACCCACGACCTATCCCTGTGAGACTCCACTTGTGACTGGTCAGCAGTCTGACTTGGAGACTGCTTCTTTCACACTGTGAGTTCTATCTGTGAGCCAATTTGTAACCCACCTAGTGATATAAGGGTTGATTTATAGTCTGGTGAGTTTATCAATAATCCCTGAGTGGGGAATGGTATCAAAGACTTTGGCCAGATCGAGGTAGGCTGTATGAACTGCCTTGCTCTCATCTACAGCTCTGGTAACTGACTCAAAGAAGTCAACCAGGTTGAGCAGGCATGATCTATTTTTCACAAAACCAAATTGAATGGGATCTAGAGTTTGGAGATTTCCTATATCCTTGTTAATTAGGTCCATGATGACATGTTCCATAGCCTTACATATCAGACTCATCAGGCTAATGGGGCGATAATTCCCAGGGTCTGTAGTCGTTCCTCCTTTATGGAGAGGGATGACTGTAACAGTGCACCATTCGGTAGGGACAAAGCTTGAGGTGAGGCTGTGATTGAACAGGGCACCCAAATGTGGTGCCAGTTCACTTTGTACTTCATGTAGAACACATCCAGGGATATTGTCGGGTCCCATGGAAGCTGTATTCTTGGCCTTGGACAATGAAGCTTTAACCTGTGCTGAGGTAATAATGGGTGCCTGGCATTCCTCCTGTATTGTGACTGGTCCTTTACAGGGAAGAGAGGGGTAAAGTTGGCACTGAATCTGTCAGCCAGTATGTTGGCAATATCTGTTGGCTCAGTATAGGAAGTACCATTGTGCAGTAACTCAGAGCAAACCTGGGTATTGCCATGGAGATTCTTGATATAACTATAGAAGCCTTTGTGGTTGTTGTTAGTGTCTGCTGCAAGTCTGCCTTCATAGCTGGCTTTAGAGGTTTGATGAGGGATCTCAATGTTATGTTGAGGCTAATAAGGGAGTTTTTCCAGTCTTAGGATTGCACCTTTTTCTTTAACAGTTTCTTCCTTCTATTGTAGAGTTTATTAATGGCTGGGGACCAACAGATTGGCGTCTTTTTTTGCAGAAAAGTGCCTTGGTCCTGTTGGGTATGGCTAGTTCCATGCATTTATGTACATGTTTGTACAGTGCACTGGTGTATGACTCGGCAGTCATGTTATCTATTTTCCATTGGCATGAGTGGCGTGAAGTTAGCCACCTCTATTTGTAGAAGCCCAAAGTCAGCTTTGGAGAAGTTTTTCATGGTCGTTACCTTTGCGGGGGGTGTGTGGGTGAGATGTGGATTTCCATGGTGATTAGTTTGTGGTCGGATCTAACGAGGGAAGAATTGACTATTGGTGTAGAGCAATGGTTGCCCATGTTAGTAATAACCTGGTCAAGAATGTTGCTTCCTCTAGTGGGGGTAAGGATGAGCTGGTACAAGGCATTGGAATTGATGAATTCCAGGAAGCGTTGGGCCAGTGTGTTGGTGCATGTGTAGTTTTCCCAGTTGATGGAGGGGTAGTTCAAGTCACCTAGTATGAGACCATTGGGTTGGACCCTAATAGTTTCCAGGGTGCTTAGGAATGTGGAGTGAGTGTCTTGGGACATGATTGGGGCCTTATAGCAGGCTATGATCTGAATCACCATCTTACCAAATTTTAGTTGTACCTGAAGTATCTCAGATGCATTATGCTGGGCTACTAGACTGGAGGTGTGCGTATCCTTCATGAATATGGAGACACGACCGCCTTTGGAGCTTTGGTCCATGTTCTGGGGCCGAAAGGTGTGGAATGAGTTTTAGCCTGGTAGCACAGGGATGCTTTCTGCTGCTTTAAACCAGGTCTGCGTTACAGCACAAATTTCGATGTTCTCCATTTTGAGGAGTGCTTTGAGCAAGTGCATCTTGAGATTTAGACTTCTAGTGTTGAACAGCATGACCCTCAGATTGCATTTATTTATAGCTGTTATGGTGGTAATTTGGTCTTTGGAACATTGCCTAAAAATACACTATAGGGGTGGCAAGAGCCTTAGCCAGTATCCGGAAACCCAGGGGTGACAGATGAAGGCTATCTCTGGCAAAACATCGAGGTCTGACAATCATGTCATCGCAGACAGATACTGGATCCCCCTTAGAATGACACCAGAAACTTAGCCAATTGTTAAAGTCAACCATTTTCTGCTTGTACTGTGGTATCATTCTGGGCGACGGTAGGATGCTGCGCAGGGCTAGAGTCATACCTGCCTGGGCCACATAATCTGAGAGCTGCTCGATGTCTCTTTTCATGTAGTCTAGGAAGGTGTGTCTCAGGTTATTCACACCCACATGGATAGTGACAGAGTCATACTTATACGACCTGAGGGCGTGTGTTTTGTGTCGGATTCTGGCACCTGATAGACAGCTGACTGTTACCTTTTTATTCAGCCTAGTGAGTGGGACATCAGTGTGCTTCACTATCGAGTCACCTACAATTAGTGTATTGGGCAAGCTGATTTGCCTTGGGGACTTAGGTTGAGAGGCACACTGAGTAGGTGAGCTATGTGTCCTGTGGGTTGTGCTGTGTTGTGGTGGTAGAGTGCATTTCTGCCTTGGAGGTCTTTGCTGTTTGGGTAGATTTCTATTGAAGGTGGGTGTGTGATTTGTGTTATGTGACAGCTGTGATGGTGGGTGTTCTGGAGGGCTATGTGTTGCATGTGGTGTGGCACAGGTATTGACCTTCTCCTCTTGACCAACTATTCCGGTCTTGGTTTGAGAGTGCATGACTTACAATTTGGATATATAAGTGCATCTCTCACAAGTCTGAGGTAAGAGGAGAGGGTTGTCTCTGTGCATGAGGCAGTTGCTACAGTGCCTCAGAATGCCCAAGTTCACCAGGTTAATAGGAGAAAGCACAGGGCACTATCCTTTAGACATGCCAGGAGGGATGGTCATTATTACTAAGTACTGAAGAGGTTTCCTTATATAGGAATATATATATATATATATATATATATATATATATATATATATATATATATATATATATCCTTTTACAGGAAAAATGTCACTCAAGGTGTCTGAGTCTGTACAGAGCACTGCCAAGCACTTGAGGGGAAACTAATACATAGACCCTGAAAATTTAAGGATGAAGTATTTAGGCAGATATTCTGAAGTTAGAAAGAAATCAAGCAGTACTTACCGAAAAATAATTAGCTTGTTAAGAGTGATGAAAAGAGGGGAGTCGCATGAATGGCTAATGCCTGGATACTACTAATGCTGGTCTCAGCACAGTTTCACTCTGTTGGGATGCAATATTCCTTTACTTCTTCTCTCACCAGAAGCAAAATGTTAGCACCAATCCCAAGAAGAGAAGCAGGCCATGCCCTGTTTGGTGATCCACAGTCTTGTCCCAGATGATGCAAGGGTCTGCAGGCTTGTAGCATTTTTTCTGATAGAAGCTCAAATAGCAACCAGACCAATCAGGAACGGTAAGCACAGACACGCATTCTTCAACCCGAAATAGTCAGGAATCAATGCACTCTGCTCCTACTCTCACCAGGATCAGAATATAAGCACAGATTCTAAGCTGTCACCTATAAAGCAGTTATTAAACTTTCTGGTGATTAGCAGTCTCCTGGAAATAATGTTACTGCACTCCTCTCTCCAGGAGAAAACAGAAGCACTAATCTCAAGATGACTACTGAGAGGCAGAATGTGGGCTCTCCAATAACTGGTGGTCTTGCAATAGATGCTTAAAGGTAAGATGAAAAAAAATGGTTTATCCTGAACACTTGCAGTGTACACTAGAGGAGTTAGATATGAAAGTAGGTAACGTAAGATTTATTTCTCTAAAAAGTTACATTTTAGTGGAGAGTCACTATTTTTTAAATACCAAAATAGATTGAAAGGGGGTGGTCACTTTGTATTCTGGCACTATGGAATACAGTAAGATGGCCAATAAATTTAAATAGTTGAAAGGGGGTGATTTCACAAAATGATAATTTTGTGCTTACTCACACCAGCCAGTAAAAGCAGAGAGGAAATGAGATATATGGTAAAATTAGTATAAGGGGCAGGCAATTAGAAAGGCAGTGGTTGGAAAAAATTCTGTCTGACTCACAAGAGACAGAGCTGTGGTCTCTTTTCAAGTTTTATTATGCAGTTAAAAGCAGAATATAAGTAAAACACAGTGTAAAGAAAGCAAATCAGGGTATAGAAAATAGAAAAAGGCAATAAAGTAATACAAAATACAACAAATAAAAAGCAAACTAGCCTTTCCCTCACAGCAAACTGTAGCAGAGTCTGGATGAGTCTTTCCAGTAAAGCTCTGAAATGTTATATTTTACCCCTTAAATAGAAGGTTTTGTTCCTAGCTCCACCCCCTCAGTTCACAGCTGATAAACCTTAACTGACCTCTTTTAACTTACGTGTGACTCCTTAATTGACCTGTTCTAAGTTTTGTCTGACTCACAAGAGACAAAGCTGTGGTGACTTTTCAAGTTTTAATATGCAGTTAAAAGCAGAATGCAAGCAAAACACAGTGTAAAGAAAACAAATCACAGTATACAAAATAGAAAAAGGCTGTAAAGTAATACAAAATACAACAAATAAAAAGCAAACTAAACTTTCCTTCACAGCAAACTGTATATAATATATATTTGGGAGGTAATTATAGTTCTAGAGTATGTATGCAGCATGACTTTTCCATGTTTTACCCTATAGCCTAAATACACTGTACTCCTGGTGGCATATACTCTCCTGTTACTGTAATGTTTATATCATGTTGTTGCTTCATAATGCTGGAAACCAGCTAGGGTGTTAACATTGAGCAACAAAGGACATTCTTGCAACCTGCAGACAGTGCTTTTATAGTGCAATACCTGGGTAATTATGCGTAATATCAAGACTGGCATGAGTGAGTTCAATAAAGTGAAGACTGAACTGCCAAAATCTGGGCTTACATATATTAACTCCATGATTGCTACTTTTTGGAATACTCCCCTTTATTCATGGTATGGTAATCTTGGAGTTGGTATACACAAGTTCAGGGGAGGGGTTGCCCACCCCTCAGACATACATGGAGGGGAGGGAGATGCTGTGGGATTGTCCTCCAATAAAAGAAGTTTAAAGAAGACATGTTTTTGTTCTAGTGAACTTTCTTTTTAATTGTTTCACCATGCCAGACTCAACATTTCAACAGAAAACCCATTGTCTGACAAAAGGTGCAGTGATACAGATGGATATAAGAGATTAAATTGTATATGTGTGTGTATGTATATATATATATATATATGTGTGTGTGTGTGTGTGTGTGTGTGCGTGTTAGCCTGTCACCATAACCACTCCATATTTTACTCTTTCTGCTTTGTGTTTGGTCACTTCTGTACATATTTTTTTCTGTAACACAACAGCATTACACCTGTTTATTGTATGTTTTTTTTTTACCATACTTAAATATTAAAAGAGTTTTGTACTAGACCTGCCTTTCTTTCTTTATGCTATCACCTTGTCATTAAATTACTCTGGCTGGGCCTGTCTTCTCACAGCAGACATTTCTGTGGCATTTCCCCTACACTCTTGATAAAACTAATATCTAGTTCTGGTGTACTGGGTCACTGGACTCACACTTATATACAATCACATGTACCCTACAAAAGGATATGCCCTGCATATAAAAACATGCTGTTTTACTTTACACAACAGCAGTATCTGTGTGTCAGGCATTTTTCTGAGGGTACATACAGGATTTAATTGTTCTGTCTTGTTGACACTGCCCAACAATGCTTCTACTGGACCTGCTATGGATTTTACCTTCATCTGATATACATACTGATCAACAGCATGGGGATTCAGTGGTTAAGATCTCTGCCACAATGTCCGAGGCTCAGTCCTAACCTCCAGCCAGTGTGTGTGTGGAGCTTGCAGGTTTTTTACCATGTCTGTGTGGGTATAATCTGGTTGCTTTCCATCGCATGCTGATTGAACGGCTACTCTAAACTAACATATATTGCATTTACCCTTGTCTTTGTGTCCCACACCATGGCCAAAAAGGCCAGAGATAGACAAGTTAATGTATTCAGTTTATAAATTACATCTACATTTTATGCAATCATCGAAGAACTCCAGTTCATATGACATAGCACATTCTTTAACTCATTAATTTTGCAAGCTGTTACTAACGCTATTGTCACAAACATTTTCCATCATGATACATTTTTAATGTACTACAAAGCACTATGTCCAATATCTCAACATTTTTAAACCGGTCTCACACACACACACACACACACACACACACACACACACACACACACACACACACTCTCTCTGAAAAGAAAAACATTTGAAACAAAAAAAATTAGTACAAGAGTACTGATTCTACCTACCATTAACAATTAGGATCATAAAGGATGGTGCAGTGGTGCAGCAGTTTGTGTTGTCACCTCACACCAAGAGGTTCTCCAGTTCGATTCTTGTCTGGGGTGCCTTCTGTGACGACTCTGCATTTCCTCCCTACGTTCCTGTGGGTTTCCTCCTGGTGCCCCAGTTTCCTCCCACATTACAAAGACATGCATCTGGAGCATTTCTCCCCAGGCCTCTGCTGAAAATTGGCTCATTCCAAGTTGTACTTTCATGGTAAACAAATATTAAATAAATAAAAATAAAGATCTAATCAAAACCTTGCATCATTCAAAATTTCTTTACGAGATTACCTTTCTTCTATCTGAAACGGCATTTGCACCAAGCCCCCGCCTTTTAAATCCTGACTACCCCTACTTCATGAATATATTCTTATATCTATACACTTATTTACCATAATGTTCTTCTTTACCTATTTCAGATAACCACTACCTACAAAATGTCTTGAGATAACCTAACTACACTTATGGCAGAAGTAAGTTTAAATGATGTTAGCCTTTACACATATGCTTTGTTTCACTCTGCAGTTTGTTTGTATTAATTGTAATTAATTGACAAATCCAGTTTTACCTTTATTTAACTAACTGTTAATTACATGTCTATGTACATATTTTTTGTGGAACGTTACAAATTGTTAAATCCTGTGCTATGTCCATGTTTTTTCTGGAGCTTTTCTCCCCGGTCCTCCACTAAAAATGGGCTCTTACTGGCCCAGTGAACTATCCCAGTAAATAAATGACAATAAATAAATAAAATATATTTTATATATCTATGTGTGTGTGTGTATATATATATATATATATATATATATATATATATATATATATACACACACACACACACACACACATACATATATATGGGTTTACTTCGTTTGCATGAAGTTTCAGTACTTTGAAACCCACTTGGTCGAGCCCAGTTGTTTGAAGTACCAAAACTTTGAAAACAAAGTACGGAGATCACAATACAGCATGGAATGGGAATATTCCCTTTTCCTCACTGTAGTGCGATCTTGGAGTTGGTATATTTAAATAGGGGGTGGGGGCACAGCCCCCCACATGGGGGGGTTCAGGGGGGCTTGCCCCCCTGCAAAACATGTTTTCTATGATTTTTTTTTTTTAGTTAGTCAATCCAGTGACTAGGCTTCAGCGAAAGTGCGTGTTCATTGAAATGCATTTTCGCTGAAGTGGGCATCTACTTTGTTCGATGTAACGCATTTTCGAACAAAGTAGATCCATATATATATATATATATATCATCTATATATGTGTGTGTGTGTGTGTGTGTGTATAAAATATATTAAAACAATGTTAAAAACAGAGAAAGTCTGAAAACCTGAACAGTAATCTAGATAATATCCATAAAAAGCAGAATTTTTTCAGATTACATCCAAAGTTTTTTGTAAATCTAAAGTACCAAACTCAGAGTGGACACACAAAGATTTACTTATGCTCCTGACTTGATTGCAGGGATACTCAAAGAATGTATTAATGCAATGTAAATTCAGATGCAGTTAGAATACTGATCTTTTCAGATGCTGCCTTTTGTTGTAATAATGAAAGGCAGTATCAGTTTGGGTGCTTAAATTTCTTGATATCTGTGATTCATCATTGTCATGTAGCGAGAAAATCAGTCATAGCACCAAGACTACTTCAGGTATGTGAAAACTTGACAGTTCTGTGAACCCCCAACATTCATTTAAATGTTTCTAATTAACACAGAGCTTGCAATTAGATTTCTTTGCTTGCCCTGCAAACTGGTTTACATCAGCAGACACATCTGTGATGGCACAGATGTACTGTATCGCTGAGTAGATGTTAATACAGGAGTGCTTAAGTCTAACACCTCCCTCTACCAGCTGTCAAGTTACATGCTATCCACTGCGTAGGCAGTCATCTGTTCCACCTCATATGCTTGTTTGGCAATGACTGCCCACCACTGCACTAGTGCTCTAGCCTATTTATTTCTGTACCAGATGCTCCTCAGTTCCTGTAGCATGTCAATTATTCTACGGTGCAAGTACTTAAAACAAATAACCATTGTAATGCTATACCCCATTTTTGTTAGCTATAGCTGAAATTAAACCTCAATCACACACATATAGCAGCATAACTGTGCACTCTTACTAACAGTAATGCTTTTATGGAGAAAAACAGCTATTTATATACATTTTTTATATATTAGTAATGAAATGTTGCCCCCACTCATATTTCTGCTTTGCTTACCTCTAAGCACTCAAATATCTATGCACTAATGAACAGATCTTAAGAATAACTCATGTAGATTAATCTTACTATACTTTTGAGATATAGTAGACAACAAGGTAGTAGGTTTAAGTCCACCCAAACACAAATATTTCCTCTACTTTCCATCATGACTTGGAAAAAAAACAGGTTTATTAATATGTATCTATGCTTCATATGGCTGTGGGAGTAATATCTGGGAACACAAAGTCATCCAGTGTTGTGGTGGTCACTGGAATATTAGTACCTGTGAGTGTGGTAGTGTGGTGTATCTTATAGGACGACAGTGGAATGAAGCTGAAACCATGACTGGCACATTTGTGAGGCAGAGGTGAATATGCCACCAGCCTTGATATGGGGAATAAAGGCTTGGTAAATGGAAAAATAGATTTTCAGCTATTTCTATCATTTTTACATATATTTTTTTATTTCTGCATGTACATAAAATATACAGCGCCTGCCTGAAATTACAATAAGAGACAGTGCAGGTTAACAGCAGGAATTTACATAGTCTAAACTCAGCAGTGTATCGGATAATGCATTCGATTCACTTAATGCACAAATCCATCTTGCTCCTTACTGTTAACCTGCATTGCATATTTGTCAAGGCATTGTGATAAAGATGAATGTGTCAGCTTGAATGCCATCAGATCCTTTGTATATACTATAATCCTGTGCCATTCATTTAACTTCTTTCTGCTCCAAAGGCAGTGCTTTAAAAGATACCAGAGTGTTTTGATGGAACTTCCAGGTTATAAAAACAGAAATAGAACAATTTCCCATGCCATGTGTCTATCAAAATAAAATTATAATGTGCTTCTTTTATTGCATAGTGTTGGGACCTTTGTTAGAAAATTTCAATCAATAGCAGCTCACACGTTCCTTCTAAATCTAGTTAGTTTTTGGTGGTTCTGCAATCATTTGCGTCATAAAGGTGAAAGCTGCTAACAATGAGAGGTATTCAGAAAGGAGGAGCACACTCCTCTAGGTGGAATAGGTCAGATAGTTGTGACGCACAGGGAGAGGGTAATTCAGAGACATCTACCATGGCCGATATGATGGGAAAAACAGACTGGTATGAATCACATGCAAATGACGCCAAAATGATATAGAAATGAGTGGTAACATGCTAATGGAAGTCATTATGCATGCACTTAATGAAATCAAACATGGCACCATGATTCAAAAACAAAATCTCCACAATGAGCCTTGTCCATCAACTTATCTGTACCTTGTATATCACTTGTGCTAAGATGTTAAGAGTATCATCTACTTCAGCTGATCATTGTGTCTGTGGCCACATAGGAAGCCAATGTCCACAATATCGCATGCCACCACCTTCAATGTTGCAGAGCAGACAGCCAGCAGTAGATATACCATCAATCCCATGCCCAGGATATAGTCACCTGCTACCATGCATCTTCAGAGATAATTCAGGAGCTAACAAATGGCTACCCCAGCATGGATCAAGACTGATGCATGCACTACCTATTTCAGAGAACACAGGTTTGTGTGGCATTCATCATACTTGTTATTAAGACCTTCCTCCATCTAAATGGTGCATTATAGGACTTTTGCACATCTTAGCCTCAGAAATCTAAACCATTTTCCAGACCCGATTCTGACATATGCCAATGTGCATATTGGTTTCCAAGAACAGTAGAAGATTATATATGTGTCTTTATGCCATCCAGACAGTTCTCATGATTCCAACATCTGGCACACGTCCCCTATAGTAGTGATTTGTGGGGGGGGGGGGGCTTTCCAAAAGGTTTTCTAGTCGGTATATGAACAAACTGCAAAGCCAAGAGACCATGACTAAGTCCCATGAGCATATAAAACTTCATGAGTGCAAACATGAAACATCACTGAATGTGTGTTCAGAGTGCTGATGTCCCAGTTCCACTGCCTGGATACATCTGAAGGCATGGTGCAGTATACTTAATAGGCATGAGGCAAAATATTTGCAGTATGCTATGCGACATTGCCATATGAAAACTGTTACAGCAAGGGGAAACCATAGCACTGGTTGTCATACCTGTGCCAGCAGTGGAAGAGGAACAAGGAATGGAGTCATGTGAGGATGTGGCTGCAGTTGACCCTCATGTGATGTAGATAGGCATATGCAATACACTGTGGTACTGACAACTGCAGGCCATGACAAGACAAACAGAACAAAACTGATGCATATATTGACAGACCCAGGCTATGAATTACATTAATAACTGAGCACATTGTACATCAGATATTTACTATAACCACATTAGCATTAGCCAGAGGGGTTAACAGGTATAGCTATAATCATTTGTACAGGTGGGAGGCACAGTAAAATGGGACAGGAATGCTAGCAGAGGCAAAAGTGATAGTATGACCTCATTTCTATGAGCTGCTAGTCTACTTAGGCACTGCAAAAGCATCTCAGTCTCTTGCAGGATAATCTTTTCCAGGTGTTGCTGTTCATTCAGTGTCATTACAGGTCAACTACACCTAGGAGAATAAACATAGATCAGTGTGGATATGTATGATTGTGCATGCCAGCCGATACTATCTATCTCATACTGCTGAGGTAACTGTTCTAACACAGTTTCATTCCATGGCAGCTGAAGGCAAATGAGTTGTGTGGTGCCTAAGCCATCAACAACCCCATATCTGCCAACTGTGCTGCTGTGTTGTTGGTGCACTTATGCAACATTGTGAAGACAGTCACACAGCAGGATTGTGACTCAGCCTGCCTATTCCTCGTGCTGTGCCTTACTGTCACTTGCTCCATAGGACTAGGACTGGAATCTGCCCTAAATTTACCCTGAGCCCCAACTGGATACCAGCCTTCCCACAGGACTGCAACCTGTCCTGCCCGATGCCCATGCTTTTGCTTGTCTGCTCACCAGCCCACAGGTCTGCAAACACCTGCCTGTAGTATGAGCCCTGACTGAATGCACCCCCCAAAAGGTCTCCAGTCTATACTGTCCATTCCCTGTGCCCTGACAGATTGAACCCCTCCCCCAACACACACACATACACACGTTGTCTGTCCCCTGTCATGGCTAGTGCAGTGATAGTGTGCTTGCTCATACACACACATCATCACTTCATCGTAGTGTGTGGGTCAACCATGCAACCTTGAGAACTGACTGCAGTTCTGCTGTGCATTACCAATAATCCAATCTGCTGTCACTTTCCCTAAATGGCAATAAACGCAGATGTCTATTTTTCAGTATTCTGTGTTGCTTGATCCAAAAGCCTCCATTAAAATGACAACTATGTTTTTTATTGTGCTACGTTTGGGCTCAGAGCACTGAATTTATGCTGTTGAGGTGATTAGGCATGATTAACTTTGAAATGCATGGATAGTGCAATGTTTTTAGATTTTTTTCCATGCTATGGGGTCCATTGCAGCACAAGCACAGATATTGAGGTGACATATGGGTATGAGACTGTACAGCCTGGTGATTCTACTACAGATTTGAATCAACTGACTTATCATTGTCATTATGCTACCCAACTGCTTGCCATGGCCATGCCTGGGCAGGGATATCATGTAGGGTGTACATGCCTGTGGAGCCTGGCCTAATACATTTCACTCTCCCCCATGCTACTAACATGCATGGCACTATCATGGAGGAGCACTATGCAACTGTGTTGCCCATCACTGTATATCATATGGCATTGCACACAGTATATCATGGTCAGTGATTCAGTTATGTTATATCCATATGTGGGGCCTATTCAAGCCCTTTAAGTTTTTTTAATTAAAGGAGAACTGAACTCAGCGACTCAAAAACATGTTTATTTCATCATGGTTTGGTGTTTCCTACATTTTAACACCATTCTGGGACTATTTACAAGTTTTTAAATATTTGTATATGTAATTTCTGAGTTTGACCACACGGGATCTAGCATCTTGAAGTGATCCTCATACCTTGAGGTATCCCACAATGCAGTGCTTGTCTGTAAAAAATTATATCATGCAGGCCTCTTTCTTCCTAACACTCCTGTCAATGCATTGAATTTACATGCATACACTGCTGTCTTTCAGTCAGTTTTAAGTAACATTTCATGCTGTTCAATGACTACTTAAAACACACACACAGTATAAATGCCACAGAACAGACTTTCAAAGTGATTTTTACTGCTGCTTCCTTTTAGAATGGCTAAACTGCAGTCTTTTGTGAAGCCTGAATTGTACTGTAGATCAGTGACAGTGTATGTACGTTTAAGAAGCATTTCCAAATGTAGCACATGCATAAAAATAGTGAGCATATGTAGGCAGCAGTGCCATTTTGAGAGAACACCCAGAGTATTAACATGTAAGAGTGTGGTAGTCACTTTATACGTTTAAGTTACAAAGCATCATTTCTGATGTGTTTGTGTGTAATAAAGCTGCTTGAACTAAACCCACACATTTTTGTCTGTTTTATCCTGACCAGATGAGTGACATGGTGTCAGAACTGGGATTAAGACAGTAACTTATTCAAGCCACAAGGTGAAGAATTGAAGGTGAAGGAAGATCGACCTGGTTGAGTGAAACAGAGGTCAGACAAATAAAAAAGGTCCAGAAACAAACTTAAGGTGAAGAAAACTGCACAAATTATTTATCTGGCAAAGAAAATGAAATGGCGCATTTATAAGGCACAAAACATATTAATCAAACAAAGGGCACAAAACACATTATCAAACAAAATGTTTAACCCACAATATATATAAAACTAGCAGAGATATTCACATGGGGCTCAGAATTACCTTTGACTTGCATAACAAGCATGTTTAAAGTAAAACAAGAAAAGTATGAGCATGCTAAGAGATTAAAAGGACATAGCGAGTACAATAATGGCAAAATTGAGCTTAAAGAGCAAGGTGATGCATGTTTTTTTGTAAAACACAGTGCTTGAGTGCAAACTATTTTGCATTGACCAAAGCCATTCAAAGCATAACTAAAGTTGATCGAAGTATCGCAGAGTGTGCTTTATTATGGTACAATTATTTCAAAGAGTTTGCTGAATGAAAAATACAATTATATTGCAAAGTACAGCCATTTAGAAAAGTTTCTTGTGTTGTATGCATTCATTCACAGAAATCCACCATTTCAAAGTGTTTCTTGTATTGTGCAGGGTTGCGTGGCAAAGTACAGCCATTTTGAAATGTTCTTGTGCTGTGTACAGTTTTTATTTGCCAAGTACATTCATTTTTAAGTGTGTTTTACTCAGAGCTTCTTCCATTTTGTACAGTTTATTTGCAAAGTACAGTCATTTTGAAGTATTTTTTACACTGACAAGGGGTGTTGTCAAAGTACAGTGATTTCAGAATGTTCTTGCGCTACGGAGACTTATTTGGCAAAGTGTAGTTATTTCAAAGAGTTTGTTGTGCTGTTGGGCATAATTACAAGTACTGGCATAAAGTTCTGGTATATATATTTATATATATATGGTTTACTATGGTAAGGTTGAAGTGGGTTCGGTCAAACCCACTTCAGTTGAAGTCCAGAGGCCAAATGGCAACAATGTCGAACCTGACATTGTCCAAGTATGAATCTCGCCCCTATCATGACCCATGTTAAAGCCGGTTCCGAGGTTGAAGTTGAGTCGTATTTCGACAATGTTGGGATCCGACATTGTCGCTTTCATGCACGTGGGTCAATGATCCAATCATTTGATGGGGTCCGGTTCAACCTTACCATAGTAAACCATATATATATATATATATATATATATATATATATCTCTGCGTGGGTAGGTTTATACATAATTTCAAGCACCTTCACTACTGTGTGTTGATATAGCAGAGGCATTTCTCAGACCTAGTCAACTTGTGTTTGATCATAATATAGTAGAGAATTGGAGAGTATATGAGCTGGAATACATTTTCATACAAGCAGCCTTTTCTGACAAAGATGCACATACAAGGGTATTCATTTTGCTGAACTTAGCTGGGTCAGAAGCTACTGAAAGAGAGTGCTCATTGTGTATGCACCAGCAGTATTAGAAGCTCATTGATCTTCATCAGCTTAAATGTCAACCCATACATCACAAGATGGGTTGCAAACTGGCTAGAACCCACAGGGTCACAGGTAAAGAGCTGCTGGTAGCCATGTCAGACTCAAGCTGTGGTGTAGTGGCAGGTGTCAATCAGTCCTGGAGCCTTGTTTGGCATCTACTTTTTCAAAGTACAAGCAAACACTGGAGGGCCAACACGGTACAATGCGAGGCCGGAGCACTTCGCCAAGCTTGTTCAAGAGAAATCTTGATGGGAGATCGCAGATACCCAGATATAGGATTACTCCTCAGTGTCACACAAACACAGAGCACAGCAAATAATGGGTATAGTCCCCCATACTAAAGGGGTGGCGTAAGCCACAAGCGCGATAGGCTAGCTTGTAAACATGCCGCGGGCAGATAGCCTAGTATGATCCACCATATTGTGGTACCGGCTGAATCAAGAGAGGAACCTCAAGTGCTTAAAATGCAAATTTAGAGAAATGTGCAACCCCCAGACAAATGTTACATTACAGAGGCACTTATTTTATACAAGAGACCAAAAGCCAGGTGAAACTTTTGCAGCCTATATAACTGACTTGAGAAATAAAGCCAAAACATGCAGATCTGGTGAGTTGAAAGAGGAGTTAATAAAGGACAGGCTTGTGTATGGTGTTAACAGTGCTGCAGTGAGAAAGATTTTGCCTCGTGACGGTGATTTAATGTTGAGCAAAGCCACAGAGATGTCAAATCCATGAGCTCACAGAAAGGCAGACACATATAGTTGCAAGTGATAACAGCATGGTTTCAGCAGCCTCTAGAGCAGACATGTGGCAAGCAGAAACAAGCTTAAGCACATGGCAGCTGCAACCCATGCAGGTGTGGCAGGGAGGACCCGTAGCTTTCTAGCAAGTTCCAAGAATAGCTCCGTAAAAAGGATATGCTCAGTACAGTATAAGGATGAATCAGCAAAACCCAAGTCAAGTCTTGTTAACTGTCATAATTGTGTTGTCAATCATGAATCTAAGAGAGAAAAGTGCTTACCAATTGGTCAGCAATGCCACAAGTTAAAAAAATGAACCATTTTCAAACATTTTGTAAATCAAGCAAGCCTCATTCAGTTATTAAGAAAGGTCACTCAAAAAAGCAACTTGATCATATAGAGAGCTGCAACCCTACTTTCTATGTAGGTGGTGTATCAATGGTCTGTGAAAAGGTTAATGCAGTAGATTTACTGGCAAAGAATAAAGTATTTTGTACTGTCCTGATCAATGGTAAACCCACAGAGCTCAAAGTAGACATTGCTTCAAAGTGTAATGTGATGTCAGCAGAAACATTTGCTCAAGTGAGGTCTGGTGAGCAACTTAATTTGGTCAATTGTGTGAAGCTTGTTGCTTATGTACATAAAGAAATTCAAACCAAAGGCTCTGTAGTGCTTTCATGCTATTCGGCTGGGAACACCTAGAGATTAGAAAATAAAAGCTGAACAAAAAAAACAGTTACAGCTTGCAATTCTATGTAGTACGAAGACCTGTGCAGTCATTATTAGGTCTCAGAGATAGTTTGTGTTTTTTTTTTACCAAAGAAATTTATCATGTAAGCACATGTCCTAGTTCCAGCTTCAGTGATACTATTTTCTCAGAGTATGCTGATGTTTTCGACGACAGGTTGGGTACACTTCCAGTTGTGTACTCCACAAAAGTGAACCCAGAGGTCAGTCCAGTGGTCAGACCAGCAAGAAGAGTTCCAATAGCTATGCAGGATAAAGTCAAGGTCTAGTTAGACAAAATGGTGCAGCAAGATGTGATTTTGTCCAGTCACAGAACCAACTGAGTGGGTGTCTTCTATGGTAGCTGCTCATAAGAAAAATTCAGATGAAATCAGAATATGTACTGACCCAAGAGACTTGAACAAGGCATTAAAAAGACCCACCATCCTGTGTGTACAGTTGAGGAAATTGTAACCCTTATGCCAAATGCCACTGTTTTTTCTGTCTTAGATGCAGAGAGTTCATTTTGGCAAGTGATGCTTGATCACAAATCTTCACTACTGACTACATTCAGAACCCCATTTGGTAGATACAGATTCCTCAGGATGCCTTTTGGAATAAATTCTGCCAGTGAAGTCTTTCAGCGTGCAATGCAGCAAATTCTTTCAGGACACCCATGTGCAAGCAGATAACCCCCAAATGTGATGACTGCAACAGTGATACACGAAGAACATCTCTAAACTAAGTCTGTCTGCTACTTCCCAATGTGTGCAGTGGGAGGTTTTTTTCTCTCTCTCATGAATGATGCAGAATTAAAATGTGCTTTACTAGTTTATTAATTATTTGTCTCATGTTCACCCTCTGTTTTTTCTACTTCATATTTATTTATACTTTGATAAGCAGGAAAGAGATCTGGTCCAAGGACCCTTTTCAGCCATGACTTGGGTTACAATGGCAAATATAATAAATATTAAATGCACTTAGCAATACAAAGAAAAAAATAAAATATTGACAAAGATTGATCAAGACTGCGTGTGCAATACATAGCCAATGTGCGACAGTGACCAAGTCAAACATTAAGCAACATTTACTAAACTGTATATATTAATAATGCTTAACTCTGTTTATTATAAATAAAGTGTAGGCGCCAATTTTGCACACAAATATATATATATATATATATATATATATATATATATATATATATATATATACACACACACACACACACACACACACACACACGGATCAACTTCTAAAGCTCAAAGTTTCAAAACTTCAAACTTCAATTGGCTGAGACCAGAAGATTTACGTTTTGAAACTTAGAAAGCAAAAAATAAATAAAAACAATTTTTTTTTACATTTTTGCAAGGTAACAAGCCCCCCCCCTGCACCCCCCCTATCCAATGCTAAATAAATATACCAACTCCAAGAATGCACGACAGTTAGGAAAATGGTAAATATCCTGTTTCACACTGTACGGAGATCTGCATTCACAATGTTCAAAGTTTTAAAACTTCGATCTTCTGGTCTTGGCCTTTTGAAGTTCAAAGTTTTGAAACTTTGAGCTTTAGAAAGGGATCCATGTTTTATATATATGTATAGAAAGAGAGAATATGTGCTTGTGTATTTGTATAAAGTACATGTGTACAAAAACATACGTGTGTACGTGTATGTATAAAACAGAGAACTAGATATGTCTGTGTCCATGTCTGTGTGTACTTCATGTCCTTTCAACAAAAATGAATCAAAATGGAAATTTTTTTGCAACTGTGTGTGTCTACACAAACACACAGATTATATATACACGTGTGTGTGTATAAAATTATATGCAGCATGTAGAATACTGTGGGATGCAGTATGTGTTTAAATGCATGTCTGAGTGTGTGTGTGTGTGTGTGTGTGTGTGTGTGTGTGTGTGTGTGTCTGTGTGTGTGCATTTGAACACAGATAAGTTGTTCTGATTACCTTTTCTTAATGTTTTTAATGCAAAACCACATATTAAACATTTGTTAAAGTAACTTCAGCTGTATATTATGATTGCCATCAATTGTCACATTTCCTTTGTGGATTACAAAATGTTCATGCATTCTAATAATGTAAGGACTGACTCAGTCAGTGGGAATCTCTTACCATGGATCTGCGTGTACCAGATATGCATCCCCTTTTGGATGTCACAAAAAAGCATAAAAGACCTTTTTAAGAACAGTATCAATGCACCTAGTTGATAGGGTTTCCAACTGTCTCTCTTTCTGTAGTTCTGTCCTGTGTGTGTGTGTGTGTGTGTGGGGGGGGGGGGGGTGGCATGAAAATGGTAAATGTGTTGGTACTTTATAAGAAAAAAATATTTGACTTTTCTCTAAATGTCACAGAAATCTCTGATACTACATTTAAGTTATCTTAACATATAAACTACTATAAATAACCAACATTTAAAGCTTACATTTCAACACTATGTTGCTGCTTATGTAAATTTGTCAGAAGAGTTCACAATTACCTCTAAACCCCTGACTGATCCAATTGCTTTGTTTTGCTATGAAAGGAACAGTGTCATGTTCTCCTCTCTGTAATGAAAACAGTGGAAAACAGTTCCACATCTTTCTGTCTTTTATATCAGCTGCTGTGTTCCTGACATCAGTAGGATTAATTGCCCATTACAGATTGATAGCAGTAGATGACAGGGTAAACTACAGATTTAATTGTGTCTATGATATGTCATGCAGGTGGAGACAAATTCCTTTCCAAAGAATGTGAGAAGTTGAGCTCAAAAAGAAAAGTAGGTGGGCTTTCCCTTCCTTTGACTCTAATACAAGGAAATAAGTACACGCAGGTTTCTGCTATCCACACAATGCTGGAACCATATTATAGGGAGAAAAGAAACCTAAAGATTGAGTTAAACTGTAGGAGATGATGGAGTTTTCTTTTAATTTCTTGATTTGACCTGATAAGTGGCCATGTCCTCAACAGGATCTGACATTTTTAATTTCTCCAAGTCTTTTGGGTTTCTAATACCATGACGGGAATGGACCCCATTCCTAAGTCAAAGTATGATTAAAGTTCATGAAATTAGTATTGTTTCAATCTTTGATATCAGCCAAAAGTGCTCTTTGCAGCACCAGCAATGTGCCTAGTAGTGATGACTCCTGCAAGTCATACAGTGTTACATGTATTGGTAACATATCTAAATATGATCATAGATTCTTTTTTATAAGACCCGTTGCTCCTACTACTATTGGAACTGTCTAGGTATCTTTCTTCCACATTGCTGCTGTTTCTGCCTGCAGATCCTGATATTTTATGACTGTCTCTCTGTACACAAGACACTATAGCCACTGAGTGTGGCAATTTCAGTGATCAATGCTACTTTTGTCTTCTTTTTATGGACCACTATATCCGGTTTTCTACCATTTATCTTTTGAACTGTTGGTAATGGATGATCCCATGTGATGTAAACTTCATTTTCTATGATGTTTTGTGGCTCATGTTTCCAGTGTTTTTCAGCCTCTTCAATACCATGTTTGCACAATCCTCAGTGTAGTACCTGCGGTGATGGTGCTGCAGAAGCATTGTCACCTCACAGTAAGACGTTGTCCGGAGACATGCGTGAATGGGTGTACCTTTGTTGAAGGTTGTGCATCAGGGCTGGTAACTTGACACATAAAAATCAACTACCAATCATTAGCGGACCGGAGTTCCGCTGTGGCGACCCCTAACCGGGAAAAGCCGAAAGACACAAACAATTATACAGTTCTTTTGCCATTAGTATGTCACAACCAGCAATGAGGTGTGCAACCATTTTCAATTCTGTTTTACAAAACCTACATTTGTCCATTTCTCCCACATGTTCAATGGACTTTGTAAACCAACGAGTATGCAGCCCACTATCGTGGACCACCAATATTAACCTTTCCTCTCTTGGTTTGAATTCGCCTCTCCTTAACCATTCCTGCATTTGACCCTGATCAACATGAGGTTCTTTCAGAAGTTTTCTATACTTGCAACTATATTTATGCATTTTCCACATTCCTTCTACTTCTGCTTTGATTTCCATTCCTGCTTGACACCGATATGCTTCTGCTAGATTAAGCACAGAAGTCATGTTAGATTTATTCTATTCAGGTTTTAAAACTTTCACTACATTTGGATCTTGTGAGATCAGCAGATTTCTGGAGTCTCACGATTGCATATCTATACACGTAATCAATTTCAAGAAGGCCCGTCCCTCCTTTGGAATGGGGACTACATAATCTTGGTATGCACTGATTTTTGTAAATCATTTGGTGAGCATGAAGCATCCTTGTTTTCCTATCGAATCTATCAAACACGTTTTGGGGCCAGTCAATCACTACAAAGATAAGTTACGACAGGAAGAGCAAATTGGTTTAAAGCTTGGATTTTGTTTCTAGATGTCAACTCTGTTTTCAGGATTAATTTAAGTCTTCTAAAGTATTCCTTATTAAGTTTTACTTACATTTGTTCATGTTTTATAGTTGATCCTTCAATTCCCAAATATGTATACACTTCCTCTTGCTCAAGTTCTTTTATATCACATTCCTGTCCCAGACTGATATTTTCTCGGTGCTGCAGCTTTCCTGCTTTAAAGGTTGCTTTTGCACATTTATCAAGACCAAATTATATTCTGGTATCCTCTTAAAAAGTTGTGGCAACTTGCAGTTGTGCTTTCGGTTCCTCATCTGATGAGCTGTACAGTTTTAAATCATCGGCAATGAGAAGATGAGCTTTACACTTTTCTAGGAGCCAAATTATAACCATGGCCTAAGCTGTTAAGTACACAGCGTAACGAGTTAGGGGCAAGACAGAATAACAGCAATGACAGAGTCACCCTGGAATATCCCTGTTTGAACTTTTTTTCCCTGAAATAATAATTTGTCCTTTATCATGGCTTAATGGCAAAGTGGTCTGCCACTATTTCATGGTTACTGTAATGTAGTCGAACAGTGTAGATGTATCTTATACATTTTTAAGAACTCTTATCCATGAATGTGGGATACTATCAAATGCTTTTTTATAGTCAATCAATGCCATATTTAGACACTTCCCCTTTTTACAGTTCTCCACTATGACTTTAACAAATTATCCTTTGTTCCATATGGCTTTCTTTTATTGCCCTTTTGCTCTACTGCCATAATTGAGTTTTCTTCTAAAAGATCATAAACTCCGTTGGCATCAATTCCAGTGTATAGTTTATACATCACTGGAAGGCAAGTTATTGGTCTACAGTTTTAACTACCAAGTTCACTCTTAAGTAGTAACATTGTTTTTCCTGTTAGCTAGGTGTCTGTTCAGGGTGTGCATATAAATAGTTCTTCTCATAGCTAAATCTTCATGCAGAGATGTTATTACTTTTAACCAGAAGTTACGTACTGCATCTGGGCCTGGGGTTTTCCAGTTGGAGGCTTTTCTTAACTTTGTTTCAATTTCTCTGGCTTTTACTTCATTCCATTTCATATCCTGTACTTTAAACTTCTTTTACTTCTTCTAGCCATTTAGCATCTTTGTTATGTTCCACAGGATCTTCATAAAAACTTCTCAAAAATGTATCCATTTCTTCTTTTTTCATGGTCTTTCAATTCGTTTTACCTTGTTTCCGATCTCTCTGTAAAACTTTTTGGGGTCATCAAAACATTGCTTATTTTGTACTTTTCCTTTACATTTATCTGTGTATTTTCTAAGTTTTCCCACCTGTGCTGAGATTTTTAGCTTATTTGCAATAGTACACGACAGAGCCTGGTCTGTTCTAATACTATGCATTGCTTTTATTATGTTTATCTTTCTTAGTGTTTTGTTGATCTGTTCCCTCTTCTATATTCTTCTAACAGCGACACTTCTTAATTGCTTTATAGTTTTCTCTATTCAATAATTCCATGATGGTATTCGATTTCCCCTACTTTCCCTCACTACCCTGTGTTCTTGCAGAAGGAGTATCAGTTATTAATTTATCTGCACAGTAATAGATCTTGTTTACATGTTTCAGTTATTAATTTACCCGCACAGTAATAGATCCTGTTTACGTTTCAGTTATTAATTTATCTGCACAGTAATAGATCTTGTTTACATGTTTCAGTTATTAATTTACCCGCACAGTAATAGATTCTGTTTATATGTTTCAGTTATTAATTTATCTGCACAGTAATAGATCCTATTTACGTTTCAGTTATTAATTTATCTGCACAGTAATAGATCCTGTTTACATGTTTCAGTTATTAATTTATCTGCACAGTAATAGATCCTGTTTACATGTTTCAGTTATTAATTTATCTGCACAGTAATAGATCCTGTTTACGTTTCAGTTATTAATTCATCTGCACAGTAATAGATCCTGTTTATATGTTTCAGTTATTAATTTATCTGCACAGTAATAGATCCTGTTTACATGTTTCAGTTATTAATTTATCTGCACAGTAATAGATCCTGTTTACATGTTTCAGTTATTAATTTATCTGCACAGTAATAGATCCTGTTTACATGTTTCAGTTATTACTTTATCTGCACAGTAATAGATCCTGTTTATGTTTCACATGGAAGTTTATGGACAGTCCTAATTACTGTGTTCATTTGTTTTATCAAACTTCTGGCATTTGGGTTTTATTGACCTTCTGCAGTCTTTCTTCATATATCTTAATATATCTACGCATCTTTCTCGATTAAATCAACAGCTCTTCTTGTAGCTCGTTTTCTTCCAAACAGAGGGCACATTTTTTATTTTACATTTCCTGCAGGCATTCTACAGTAAGTTCTACAGCATTTTCCTGTGGCACATGCTCTTCAGTTTCATCCTGTGCCATCTGTTGCTCTTTCATATGGGAACTTTCTGGCCTATCACTCCTCAACATTGACTGTGTCAGCTTCCTGTTCCTTCCCTTGCTGTCCAGCTTCAAGTGAATGTTTATGCTGGTTTCCTGTGGAAGGCTTCAAAATATCTTCATATGGCACCTGACCAATTGCTTCTTTTCCACTGGTTTCCCCTTAATTTGGATATCCATTGCTCTATCCTGTTGTGGTGCTTTCTAAATTAGATTCTCGACACTGAACCCTTCACTTTGCAGGTACTCCATAACCTCAGTTTCTATTTCTTTAATTTCTCCATTGATAATCTCCTTTTCTGCTTTTCCTCTTTGTCGTCTTATTTTTTTGTATTGTAAAGTTTTCCATATCTGGATTCCTTTGCCTGTATTTCCCTTTGAATATCTTTGGTGCTGCTCTTTTTGTATTGGTTAGTTTTGCTTCCTCCTTTGCATAAATATTACAACATATTAAATCTCTTTCTCATGTCCATATTTCTTCTTTAGATGTCTCCTGATCTTCCTGCTTCTCCTTAATTTGTGGACTTGCTTCATCTTGCTGTATTGTAACCTGAGGTAGACCTTCTACACCAAATCCTTCACTTTGCAGGCACTCCATAACTTCACCTTCTTTTTTTTTAATTTCTACATTACTAATCTTTTCTACATTCCCTCTTTGTGATATCTTTGGGGCTGCTTACTTTATATTTATTAATTTGGCTTTCTCCTTTGTGATATCTTTGGGGCTGCTTACTTTATATTTATTAATTTGGCTTTCTCCTTTGCATAAATATTGCGCCATATTAAATCTCTCTTCCATGCCCACATTTCTTTATACTTTTCAAAAATCTCTAGGTTTTGTTTATATTTTTACACTTCCTCAGATGCTTCTTTTTCCAAACAGATCAATGTTTCTTGATCTATATACTGTTTTTCATAAATCTGCTGCATTAATGAATACAAATTTAAGCTTCTGACAATTTTTTTTCTTGTGGAAGTATTTCTTTCCTCTAATTTCTCTCTAAATCATTTTGTAGATCTTGTGTCTGGAAATTCTGGGCTTTTTGCGTAATAGTAACAATACATAATTTCTTTCTTATCCTCAATAATCCACTTTATTGTCTTTATCGCCGCAGTGGTTCGGCGGTAGCATTGTTACCTCACAGCAAGAGGTTCTCCCGTTCGATTCTCGGCTTGGCTTGAGAGTGCCTTCTGTGTGGAGCCTGCATGTCCTCCCCGCAGTTGAGTAGCGTTCAAAAGACATGCGTGCGTAAATGGGTGTGCCTTCATTGAAGGCTGGGTGTCGAGCTGGCACCTCGGAGTTTCATAAAAATCTACTCCCAATCATTAGTGG